>NW_026061699.1:5175381-5479815 GCF_023897955.1 Schistocerca gregaria
CTACTACTGGTCTTCCAGGGAACGATCAAAGCGTAGACTGTTTGAGACATTACTTTTATGGAGGAATGTGCGCATGGTTACTGTTGTATTCAATCCCGATGCAATTTCTGTGTTTCATCAACACTCTGATAGTCCTCAGATTACAGAATGCCTCCAGATGTGCATCGGAAACTACTACTGGTCTTCCAGGGATCGATCAAAGCGTAGACTGTTTGAGACATACCTCCCGTGGAGGAAGTGCGCATGGTGACTGTTGTATTCAATCCCGATGCAATTGCTGTGTTTCATCAACACTCTGATACTCCACAGATTACAGAATGCCTACAGATGTGCATCGGAAACTACTACTGGTCTTCCAGCTAACGATCAAAGCGTAGACTGTTTGAGATATTACTCCCATGGAGGAAAGTGCGCATGGTGACTGTTGTATTCAATCCCGATGCAATTTCTGTGTTTCATCAACACTCTGATAGTCCACAGATTACAGAATGCCTCCAGAAGTGCATCGGAAACTACTACTGTTCTTCCAGGGAACGATCAAAGCGTAAACTCCTTGAGACATTACTCCCATGGAGGAAAGTGCGCATGGTGACTGTTGTATTCAATCCATGCATTTTCTGTGTTTCATCAACACTCTGATAGTCCACAGATTACAGAATGCCACAAGATGTGCATCGGAAACTACTACTGGCCTTCCAAGGAACGATCAAAGCGTAGACCCTTTCAGACATTACTCCCATGCAGGAAAGTGCGGATGGTGAATGTCGTATTCTTTCCCGATGCAATTTCTGTGTTTCATCAACACTCTGATAGTCCACAGATTACAGAATGATACCGGATGTGCATCGGAAACTACTACTGGTCTTCCAGGGAGCGATCAAAGTGTAGACTGTTTGAGACATACCTCCCGTGGAAGAAAGTGCGCTTATTACTCCCATGGAGGAAAGTGCGCATGGTGACTATTGTATTCAATCCCGATGCAATTTCTGTGTTTTGCAAACACTCTGATAGTCCTCAGATTACAGAATGCTTCCAGATGTGCCTCGGAAACTACTACTGGTCTTCCAGGGAACGATCAAAGCGTAGACTGTTTGAGAATTACTCCCATGAAGGAAAGTGCGCAACGTGACTGTTGTATTCAATCCCGATGCAATTTCTGTGTTTCATCAACACTCTGATACTCCACAGATTACAGAATGCCTCCAGATGTGCATCGGAAACCACTACTGGTCTTCCAGGGAACGATCAAAGCGTAGACTGTTTGAGATATTACTTTTATGGAGGAATGTGCGCATGGTGACTGTTGTATTCAATCCATGCATTTTCTGTGTTTCATCAACACTCTGATAGTCCACAGATTACAGAATGCCACGAGATGTGCATCGGAAACTACTACTGGCCTTCCAAGGAACGATCAAAGCGTAGACTCTTTCAGACATTACTCCCATGCAGGAAAGTGCGGATGGTGAATGTCGTATTCAATCCCGATGCAATTTCTGTGTTTCATCAACACTCTGATAGTCCACAGATTACAGAATGATACCGGATGTGCATCGGAAACTACTACTGGTCTTCCAGGGAGCGATCAAAGCGTAGACTGTTTGAGACATACCTCCCGTGGAAGAAAGTGCGCTTATTACTCCCATAGAGGAAAGTGCGCATGGTGACTGTTGTATTCAATCCCGATGCAATTTCTGTGTTTCATCAACACTCTGATAGTCCACAGATTACAGAATGCCTCCAGATGTGCATCGGAAACTACTACTGGTCTTCCAGGGAAAGATCAAAACGTAGACTCTTTGAGACATAACTCCCATGGAGGAAATTGCGCATAAAGACTGTTGTATTCAATCCCGATGCAATTTCTGTGTTTCATCAACACTCTGACAGTCCACAGAGTACAGAAAGCCTCCAGAGGTGCATCGGAAACTACTACTGGTCTTCCAGGGAACGATCAAAGCGTAGACTGTTTGGGACATTACTCCCATGGAGGAATGTGCGCATGGTGACTGTTGTATTCAATCCCGATGCAATTTCTGTGTTTCATCAACACTCTGATAGTCCACAAATTACAGAATGCCTCCAGATGTTCATCGGAAACTACTACTGGTCTTCCTGGGAGCGATCAAAGCGTTGAGTATTTGAGACAATACTCCCATGGAGGAAAGTGCGCATGGTGACTATTGTATTCAATCCCGATGCAATTTCTGTGTTTCGCAAATACTCTGATAGTCCTCAGATTACAGAATGCTTCCAGATGTGCATCGGAAACTACTACTGGTCTTCCAGGGAACGATCAAAGCGTAGACTGTTTGAGAATTACTCCCATGAAGGAATGTGCGCAACGTGACTGTTGTATTCAATCCCCATGCAATTTCTGTGTTTCATCAACACTCTGATACTCCACAGATTACAGAATGCCTCCAGATGTGCATCGGAAACTACTACTGGTCTTCCAGGGAACGATCAAAGCGTAGACTGTTTGAGATATTACTTTTATGGAGGAATGTGCGCATGGTGACTGTTGTATTCAATCCCAATGCAATATCTGTGTATCATCAACACTCTGATAGTCCTCGGATTACAGAATGCCTCCAGATGTTCATCGGAAACTACTACTGGTCTTCTAGGGAACGATCAAAGCGTAGACTGTTTGAGATATTACTTTTATGGAGGAATGTGCGCATGGTGACTGATGTATTCAATCCCAATGCAATTTCTGTGTTTCATCAACTCTCTGATAGTCCACAGATTACAGAATGCCTCCAGAAGTGCATCGGAAACTACTACTGTTCTTCCAGGGAACGATCAAAGCGTAAACTCCTTGAGACATTACTCCCATGGAGGAAAGTGCGCATGGTGACTGTTGTATTCAATCCCGATGCAATTTCTGTGTTTCATCAACACTCTTATAGTCCACAGATTAAAGAATGCCTCCAGAAGTGCATCGGAAACCACTACTGTTCTTCCAGGGAACGATCGAAGCGTAAACACCTTGAGACATTACTCCCATGAAGGAAAGTGCGCATGGTGACTGTTGTATTCAATCCACGCATTTTCTGTGTTTCATCAACACACTGATAGTCCACAGATTACAGGATGCCACGAGATGTGCATCGGAAACTACTACTGGTCTTCCAAGGAACGATCAAAGCGTAGACTATTTGAGACATTACTTTTATGGAGGAATTTGCGCATGGTGACTGTTGTATTCAATCCCAATGCAATTTCTGTGTTTCATCAACACTCTGATAGTCCTCAGATTACAGAATGCCTCCAGATGTTCATCGGAAACTACTACTGGTCTTCCAGGGAACGATCAAAGCGTAGACTGTTTGAGACATTACTTTTATGGAGGAATGTGCGCATGGTTACTGTTGTATTCAATCCCGATGCAATTTCTGTGTTTCATCAACACTCTGATAGTCCTCAGATTACAGAATGCCTACAGATGTGCATCGGAAACTACTACTGGTCTTCCAGGGATCGATCAAAGCGTAGACTGTTTGAGACATACCTCCCGTGGAGGAAGTGCGCATGGTGACTGTTGTAATCAATCCCGATGCAATTTCTGTGTTTCATCAACACTCTGATAGTCCACAGATTACAGAATGCCTCCAGAAGTGCATCGGAAACTAGTACTGTTCTTCCAGGGAACGATCAAAGCGTAAACTCCTTGAGACATTACTCCCATGGAGGAAAGTGCTCATGGTGACTGTTGTATTCAATCCATGCATTTTCTGTGTTTCATCAACACTCTGATAGTCCACAGATTAAAGAATGCCACGAGATGTGCATCGGAAACTACTACTGGCCTTCCAAGGAACGATCAAAGCGTAGACTCATTCAGACATTACTCCCATGGAGGAAAGTGCGGATGGTGACTGTCGTATTCAATCCCGATGCAATTTCTGTGTTTCATCAACACTCTGATAGTCCACAGATTACAGAATGATACCGGATGTGCATCGGAAACTACTACTGGTCTTCCAGGGAGCGATCAAAGCGTAGACTGTTTGAGACATACCTCCCGTGGAAGAAAGTGCGCTTATTACTCCCATGGAGGAAAGTGCGCATGGTGACTGTTGTATTCAATCCCGATGCAATTTCTGTGTTTCATCAACACTCTGATAGTCCACAGATTACAGAATGCCTCCAGATGTGCATCGGAAGCTACTACTGGTCTTCCAGGGAAAGATCAAAACGTAGACTCTTTGAGACATAACTCCCATTGAGGAAATTGCGCATAAAGATTGTTGTATTCAATCCCGATGCAATGTCTATGTTTCATCAACACTCTGACAGTCCACAGAGTACAGAAAGCCTCCAGAGGTGCATCGGAAACTACTACTGGTCTTCCAGGGAACGATCAAAGCGTAGGCTGTTTGAGACATTACTCCCATGGAGCAATGTGCGCATGGTGACTGTTGTATTCAATCCCGATGCAATTTCTATGTTTCATCAACACTCTGATAGTCCACAAATTACAGAATGCCTCCAGATGTTCATCGGAAACTACTACTGGTCTTCCAGGGAACGATCAAAGCGTTGAGTATTTGAGACAATACTCCCACGGAGGAAAGTGCGCATGGTGACTATTGTATTCAATCCCGATGCAATTTCTGTGTTTCATCAACACTCTGATAGTCCACACAGTACAGAAAGCCTCCAGATGTGCATCGGAAACTACTACTGGTCTTCCAGGGAACGATCAACGCGTAGACTGTTTGAGACATCACTTTTATGGCGGAATGTGCTCATGGTGACAGTTGTATTCAATCCCGATGCAATTTCTGTGTTTCGCAAATACTCTGATAGTCTTCAGATTACAGAATGCTTCCAGATGTGCATAGGAAACTACTACTGGTCTTCCAGGGAACGATCAAAGCGTAGACTGTTTGAGAATTACTCCCATGAAGGAAAGAGCGCAACGTGACTGTTGTATTCAATCCCGATGCAATTTCTGTGTTTCATAAACACTCTGATACTCCACAGATTACAGAATGCCTCCAGATGTGCATCGGAAACTACTACTGGTCTTCCAGGGAACGATCAAAGCGTAGACTGTTTGAGATATTACTTTTATGGAGGAATGTGCGCATGGTGACTGTTGTATTCAATCCCAATGCAATTTCTGTGTTTCATCAACACTCTGATAGTCCGCAGATTACAGAATGCCTCCAGATGTTCATCGGAAACTACTACTGGTCTTCCAGGGAACGTTCAAAGCGTAGACTATTTGAAACATTACTTTTATGGAGGAATGTGCGCATGGTGACTGTTTTATTCAATCCCAATGCAATTTCTGTGTTTCATCAACACTCTCATAGTCTACAATTTTCAGAAGGCCTCCAGATGTTCATCGGAAACTACTACTGGTCTTCCAGGGAACGATCAAAGCGTAGACTGTTTGAGACATTACTTTTATGGAGGAATGTGCTCATGGTTACTGTTGTATTCAATCCCGATGCAATTTCTGTGTTTCATCAACACTCTGATAGTCCTCAGATTACAGAATGCCTCCAGATGTGTATCGGAAACTACTACTGGTCTTCCAGGTATCGATCAAAGCGTAGACTGTTTGAGACATACCTCCTGTGGAGGAAGTGCGCATGGTGACTGTTGTATTCAATCCCGATGCAATTTCTGTGTTTCATCAACACTCTGATACTCCACAGATTACAGAATGCCTCCAGAAGTGCATCGGAAACTACTACTGTTCTTCCAGGGAACGATCAAAGCGTAAACTCCTTGAGACATTACTCCCATGGAGGAAAGTGCGCATGGTGACTGTTGTAATCAATCCACGCATTTTCTGTGTTCCATCAACACTCTGACAGTCCACAGAGTACAGAAAGCCTCCAGATGTGCATCGGAAACTACTACTGGTCTTCCAGGGAAAGATCAGAGCGTAGACTGTTTGAGACATTACTCCCATGGAGGAATGTGCGCATGGTGACTGTTGTATTCAATCCCGATGCAATTTCTGTGTTTCATCAACACTCTGATAGTCCACAAATTACAGAATGCCTCCAGATGTTCATCGGAAACTACTACTGGTCTTCCAGGGAACGATCAAAGCGTTGAGTATTTGAGACAATACTCCCATGAAGGAAAGTACGCATGGTGACTATTGTATTCAATCCCGATGCAATTTCTGTGTTTCTTCAACACTCTGATAGTCCACAGAGTACAGAAAGCCTCCAGATGTGCATCGGAAACTACTACTGGTCTTCCAGGGAACGATCAAATCGTGGACTGTTTGAGACATAACTCCCGTGGAGGAAAGTGCGCATGGTGACTGTTGTATTCAATCCCGATGCAATTTCTGTGTTTTATCAACACTCTGATAGTCCACAAATTACAGAATGCCTCCAGATGTGCATCGGAAACTACTACTGGTCTTCCAGGGAACGATCAACGCGTAGACTGTTTGAGACATTACTTTTATGGAGGAATGTGCGCATGGTGACTGTTGTATTCAATGCCGATGCAATTTCTGTGTTTCATCAACACTCTGATAGTCCACAAATTACAGAATGCCTCCAGATGTTCATCGGAAACTACTACTGGTCTTCCAGGGAACGATCAAAGCGTTGAGTATTTGAGACAATACTCCCATGGAGGAAAGTGCGCATGGTGACTATTGTATTCAATCCCGATGCAATTTCTGTGTTTCATCAACACTCTGATAGTCCACAGAGTACAGAATGCCTCCAGATGTGCATCGGAAACTACTACTGGTCTTTCAGGGAACGATCAAAGCGTAGACTGTTTGAGATATTACTTTTATGGAGGAATGTGCGCATGGTGACTGTTGTATTCAATCCCAATGCAATTTCTGTGTTTCATCAACACTCTGATAGTCCACAAATTACAGAATGCCTCCAGATGTGCATCGGAAACTACTACTGGTCTTCCAGGGAACGATCAACGCGTAGACTGTTTGAGACATTACTTTTATGGAGGAATGTGCTCATGGTGACTGTTGTATTCAATCCCATTGCAATTTCTGTGTTTCGCAAATACTCTGATAGTCTTCAGATTACAGAATGCTTCCAGATGTGCATAGGAAACTACTACTGGTCTTCCAGGGAACGATCAAAGCGTAGACTGTTTGAGAATTACTCCCATGAAGGAAAGTGCGCAACGTGACTGTTGTATTCAATCCCGATGCAATTTCTGTGTTTCATCAACACTCTGATACTCCACAGATTACAGAATGCCTCCAGATGTGCATCGGAAACTACTACTGGTCTTCCAGGGAACGATCAAAGCGTAGACTGTTTGAGATATTACTTTTATGGAGGAATGTGCGCATGGTGACTGTTGTATTCAATCCCAATGCAATTTCTGTGTTTCATCAACACTCTGATAGTCCGCAGATTACAGAATGCCTCCAGATGTGCATCGGAAACTACTACTGGTCTTCCAGGGAACGTTAAAAGCGTAGACTATTTGAAACATTACTTTTATGGAGGAATGTGCGCATGGTGACTGTTTTATTCAATCCCAATGCAATTTCTGTGTTTCATCAACACTCTGATAGTCTACAATTTACAGAAGGCCTTTAGATGTTCATCGGAAACTAGTACTGGTCTTCCAGGGAACGATCAAAGCGTAGACTGTTTGAGACATTACTTTTATGGAGGGATGTGCTCATGGTTACTGTTGTATTCAATCCCGATGCAATTTCTGTGTTTCATCAACACTCTGATAGTCCTCAGATTACAGAATGCCTCCAGATGTGCATCGGAAACTACTACTGGTCTTCCAGGGATCGATCAAAGCGTAGACTGTTTGAGACATACCTCCCGTGGACGAAGTGGGCATGGTGACTGTTGTATTCAATCCCGATGCAATTTCTGTGTTTCATCAACACTCTGATACTCCACAGATTACAGAATGCCTCCAGAAGTGCATCGGAAACTACTACTGTTCTTCCAGGGAACGATCAAAGCGTAAACTCGTTGAGACATTACTCCCATGGAGGAAAGTGCGCATGGTGACTGTTGTAATCAATCCATGCATTTTCTGTGTTTCATCAACACTCTGATAGTCCACAGATTAAAGAATGCCACGAGATGTGCATCGGAAACTACTACTGGCCTTCCAAGGAACGGTCAAAGCGTAGACTCTTTCAGACATTACTCCCATGGAGGAAAGTGCGGATGGTGACTGTCGTATTCAATCCCGATGCAATTTCTGTGTTACATCAACACTCTGATAGTCCACAGATTACAGAATGATACCGGATGTGCATCGGAAACTACTACTGGTCTTCCAGGGAGCGATCAAAGCGTAGACTGTTTGAGACATACCTCCCGTGGAAGAAAGTGCGCTTATTACTCCCATGGAGGAAAGTGCGCATGGTGACTGTTGTATTCAATCCCGATGCAATTTCTGTGTTTCATCAACACTCTGATAGTCCACAGATTACAGAATGCCTCCAGATGTGCATCGGAAACTACTACTGGTCTTCCACGGAAAGATCAAATCGTAGACTCTTTGAGACATAACTCCCATGGAGGAAATTGCGCATAAAGACTGTTGTATTCAATCCCGATGCAATTTCTGTGTTCCATCAACACTCTGACAGTCCACACAGTACAGAAAGCCTCCAGATGTGCATCGGAAACTACTACTGGTCTTCCAGGGAAAGATCAAAGCGTAGACTGTTTGAGACATTACTCCCATGGAGGAATGTGCGCATGGTGACTGTTGTATTCAATCCCTATGCAATTTCTGTGTTTCATCAACACTCTGATAGTCCACAAATTACAGAATGCCTCCAGATGTTCATCGGAAACTACTACTGGTCTTCCAGGGAACGATCAAAGCGTTGAGTATTTGAGACAATACTCCCATGGAGGAAAGTGCGCATGGTGACTATTGTATTCAATCCCGATGCAATTTCTGTGTTTCATCAACACTCTGATAGTCCACATAGTACAGAAAGCCTCCAGATGTGCATCGGAAACTACTACTGGTCTTCCAGGGAACGATCAAATCGTGGACTGTTTGAGACATAACTCCCGTGGAGGAAAGTGCGCATGGTGACTGTTGTATTCAATCCCGATGCAATTTCTTTGTTTTATCAACACTCTGATAGTTCACAAATTACAGAATGCCTCCAGATGTGCATCGGAAACTACTACTGGTCTTCCAGGGAACTTTCAACGCGTAGACTGTTTGAGACATTACTTTTATGGAGGAATGTGCGCATGGTGACTGTTGTATTCAATCCCGATGCAATTTCTGTGTTTCGCAAACACTCTGATAGTCCTCAGATTACAGAATGCTTCCAGATGTGCATCGGAAACTACTACTGGTCTTCCAGGGAACGATCAAAGCGTAGACTGTTTGAGAATTACTCCCATGAAAGAAAGTGCGCAACGTGACTGTTGTATTCAATCCCGATGCAATTCCTGTGTTTCATCAACACTCTGATACTCCACAGATTACAGAATGCCTCCAGATGTGCATCGGATACTACTACTGGTCTTCCAGGGAACGATCAAAGCGTAGACTGTTTGAGATATTACTCCCATGGAGGAAAGTGCGCATGGTGACTGTTGTATTCAATCCCGATGCAATTTCTGTGTTTCATCAACACTCTGATGGTCCACAGATTACAGAATGCCTCCAGAAGTGCATCGGAAACTACTACTGTTCTTCCAGGGAACGATCACAGCGTAAACTCCTTGAGACATTACTCCCATTGAGGAAAGTGCGCATGGTGACTGTTGTATTCAATCCATGCATTTTCTGTGTTTCAATAACACTCTGATGGTCCACAGAGTACAGAATGCCACGAGATGTGCATCGGAAACTACTACTGGTCTTCCAGGGAACGATCAAAGCGTAGACTCTTTCAGACATTACTCCCATGGAGGAATGTGCGCATGGTTACTGTTGTATTCAATCCCGATGCAATATCTGTGTTTCATCAACACTCTGATAGTTCACAGATTACAGAATGCCTCAAGATGTGCATCGGAAACTACTACTGGTCTTCCAGGGAAAGATCAAAGCGTAGACTCTTTGAGACATAACTCCCATGGAGAAAATTGCGCATAAAGACTGTTGTATTCAATCCCGATGCAATTTCTGTATTTCATCAACACTCTGACAGTCCACAGAGTACAGAAAGCCTCCAGAGGTGCATCGGAAACTACTACTGGTCTTCCAGGGAACGATCAAAGCGTAGACTGTTTGAGACATTACTCCCATGGAGGAATGTGCGCATGGTGACTGTTGTATTCAATCCCGATGCAATTTCTGTGTTTCATCAACACTCTGATAGTCCACAAATTACAGAATGCCTCCAGATGTTCATCGGAAACTACTACTGGTCTTCCAGGGAACGATCAAAGCGTTGAGTATTTGAGACAATACTCCCATGGAGGAAAGTGCGCATGGTGACAATTGTATTCAATCCCGATGCAATTTCTGTGTTTCATCAACACTCTGATAGTCCACAAATTACAGAATGCCTCCAGATGTGCATCGGAAACTACTACTGGTCTTCCAGGGAACGATCAACGCGTAGACTGTTTGAGACATTACTTTTATGGAGGAATGTGCGCATGGTGACTGTTGTATTCAATCCCGATGCAATTTCTGTGTTTCGCAAATACTCTGATAGTTTTCAGATTACAGAATGCTTCCAGATGTGCATCGGAAACTACTACTGGTCTTCCAGGGAACGATCAAAGCGTAGACTGTTTGAGAATTACTCCCATGAAGGAAAGTGCGCAACGTGACTGTTGTATTCAATCCCGATGCAATTTCTGTGTTTCATCAACACTCTGATACTTCACAGATTACAGAATGCCTCCAGATGTGCATCGGAAACTACTACTGGTCTTCCAGGGAACGATCAAAGCGTAGACTGTTTGAGATATTACTTTTATGGAGGAATGTGCGCATGGTGACTGTTGTATTCAATCCCAATGCAATTTCTGTGTTTCATCAACACTCTGATAGTCCTCAGATTACAGAATGCCTCCAGATGTTCATCGGAAACTACTACTGGTCTTCCAGGGAACGTTCAAAGCGTAGACTATTTGAAACATTACTTTTATGGAGGAATGTGTGCATGGTGACTGTTGTATTCAATCCCCAATGCAATTTCTGTGTTTCATCAACACTCTGTTAGTCTACAATTTACAGAAGGCCTCCAGATGTTCATCGGAAACTACTACTGGTCTTCCAGGGAACGATCAAAGCGTAGACTGTTTGAGACATTACTTTTATGGAGGAATGTGCGCATGGTTACTGTTGTATTCAATCCCGAGGCAATTTCTGTGTTTCATCAACACTCTGATAGTCCTCAGATTACAGAATGCCTCCAGATGTGCATCGGAAACTACTACTGGTCTTCCAGGGATCGATCAAAGCGTAGACTGTTTGAGACATATCTCCCGTGGAGGAAGTGCGCATGGTGACTGTTGTATTCAATCCCGATGCAATTTCTGTGTTTCATCAACACTCTGATACTCCACAGATTACAGAATGCCTCCAGAAGTGCATCGGAAACTACTACTGTTCTTCCAGGGAACGATCAAAGCGTAAACTCCTTGAGACATTACTCCCATGGAGGAAAGTGCGCATGGTGACTGTTGTAATCAATCCACGCATTTTCTGTGTTTCATCAACACTCTGATAGTCCACAGATTACAGAATGCCACGAGATGTGCATCGGAAACTACTACTGGCCTTCCAAGGAACGATCAAAGCGTTGAGTATTTGAGACAATACTCCCATGGAGGAAAGTGCGCATGGTGACTATTGTATTCAATCCCGATGCAATTTCTGTGTTTCATCAACACTCTGATAGTCCACAGATTACAGAATGATACCGGATGTGCATCGGAAACTACTACTGGTCTTCCAGGGAACGATCAAAGCGTTGAGTATTTGAGACAATACTCCCATGGAGGAAAGTGCGCATGGTGACTATTGTATTCAATCCCGATACAATTTCTGTGTTTCATCAACACTCTGATAGTCCACAGAGTACAGAAAGCCTCCAGATGTGCATCGGAAACTACTACTGGTCTTCCAGGGAACGATCAAATCGTAGACTGTTTGAGACATAACTCCTGTGGAGGAAAGTGCGCATGGTGACTGTTGTATTCAATCCCGATGCAATTTCTGTGTTTTATCAACACTCTGATAGTCCACAAATTACAGAATGCCTCCAGATGTGCATCGGAAACTACTACTGGTCTTCCAGGGAACGATCAAAGCGTAGACTATTTGAGAATTACTCCCATGAAAGAAAGTGCGCAACGTGACTGTTGTATTCAATTCCGATGCAATTTCTGTGTTCCATCAACACTCTGATACTCCACAGATTACAGAATGCCTCCAGAAGTGCATCGGAAACTACTACTGTTCTTCCAGGGAACGATCACAGCGTAAACTCCTTGAGACATTACTCCCATTGAGGAAAGTGCGCATGGTGACTGTTGTATTCAATCCATGCATTTTCTGTGTTTCATCAACACTCTGATGGTCCACAGAGTACAGAATGCCACGAGATGTGCATCGGAAACTACTACTGGTCTTCCAGGGAACGATCAAAGCGTAGACTCTTTCAGACATTACTCCCATTGAGGAATGTGCGCATGGTTACTGTTGTATTCAATCCCGATGCAATATCTGTGTTTCATCAACACTCTGATAGTTCACAGATTACAGAATGCCTCCAGATGTGCATCGGAAACTACTACTGGTCTTCCAGGGAAAGATCAAAGCGTAGACTCTTTGAGACATAACTCCCATGGAGAAAATTGCGCATAAAGACTGTTGTATTCAATCCCGATGCAATTTCTGTGTTTCATCAACACTCTGACAGTCCACAGAGTACAGAAAGCCTCCAGAGGTGCATCGGAAACTACTACTGGTCTTCCAGGGAACGATCAAAGCGTAGACTGTTTGAGACATTACTCCCATGGAGGAATGTGCGCATGGTGACTGTTGTATTCAATCCCGATGCAATTTCTGTGTTTCATCAACACTCTGATAGTCCACAAATTGCAGAATGCCTCCAGATGTTCATCGGAAACTACTACTGGTCTTCCAGGGAACGATCAAAGCGTTGAGTATTTGAGACAATACTCCCATGGAGGAAAGTGCGCATGGTGACAATTGTATTCAATCCCGATGCAATTTCTGTGTTTCATCAACACTCTGATAGTCCACAAATTACAGAATGCCTCCAGATGTGCATCGGAAACTACTACTGGTCTTCCAGGGAACGATCAACGCGTAGACTGTTTGAGACATTACTTTTATGGAGGAATGTGCGCATGGTGACTGTTGTATTCAATCCCGATGCAATTTCTGTGTTTCGCAAATACTCTGATAGTCTTCAGATTACAGAATGCCTCCAGATGTGCATCGGAAACTACTACTGGTCTTCCAGGGAACGATCAAAGCGTAGACTGTTTGAGATATTACTTTTATGGAGGAATGTGCGCATGGTGACTGTTGTATTCAATCCCAATGCAATTTCTGTGTTTCATCAACACTCTGATAGTCCTCAGATTACAGAATGCCTCCAGATGTTCATCGGAAACTACTACTGGTCTTCCAGGGAACGTTCAAAGCGTAGACTATTTGAAACATTACTTTTATGGAGGAATGTGTGCATGGTGACTGTTGTATTCAATCCCCAATGCAATTTCTGTGTTTCATCAACACTCTGTTAGTCTACAATTTACAGAAGGCCTCCAGATGTTCATCGGAAACTACTACTGGTCTTCCAGGGAACGATCAAAGCGTAGACTGTTTGAGACATTACTTTTATGGAGGAATGTGCGCATGGTTACTGTTGTATTCAATCCCGAGGCAATTTCTGTGTTTCATCAACACTCTGATAGTCCTCAGATTACAGAATGCCTCCAGATGTGCATCGGAAACTACTACTGGTCTTCCAGGGATCGATCAAAGCGTAGACTGTTTGAGACATATCTCCCGTGGAGGAAGTGCGCATGGTGACTGTTGTATTCAATCCCGATGCAATTTCTGTGTTTCATCAACACTCTGATACTCCACAGATTACAGAATGCCTCCAGAAGTGCATCGGAAACTACTACTGTTCTTTCAGGGAACGATCAAAGCGTAAACTCCTTGAGACATTACTCCCATGGAGGAAAGTGCGCATGGTGACTGTTGTAATCAATCCACGCATTTTCTGTGTTTCATCAACACTCTGATAGTCCACAGATTACAGAATGCCACGAGATGTGCATCGGAAACTACTACTGGCCTTCCAAGGAACGATCAAAGCGTTGAGTATTTGAGACAATACTCCCATGGAGGAAAGTGCGCATGGTGACTATTGTATTCAATCCCGATGCAATTTCTGTGTTTCATCAACACTCTGATAGTCCACAGATTACAGAATGATACCGGATGTGCATCGGAAACTACTACTGGTCTTCCAGGGAACGATCAAAGCGTTGAGTATTTGAGACAATACTCCCATGGAGGAAAGTGCGCATGGTGACTATTGTATTCAATCCCGATACAATTTCTGTGTTTCATCAACACTCTGATAGTCCACAGAGTACAGAAAGCCTCCAGATGTCCATCGGAAACTACTACTGGTCTTCCAGGGAACGATCAAATCGTAGACTGTTTGAGACATAACTCCTGTGGAGGAAAGTGCGCATGGTGACTGTTGTATTCAATCCCGATGCAATTTCTGTGTTTTATCAACACTCTGATAGTCCACAAATTACAGAATGCCTCCAGATGTGCATCGGAAACTACTACTGGTCTTCCAGGGAACGATCAACGCGTAGACTGTTTGAGACATTACTTTTATGGAGGAATGTGCGCATGGTGACTGTTGTATTCAATCCCGATGCAATTTCTGTGTTTCGCAAACACTCTGATAGTCCTCAGATTACAGAATGCTTACAGATGTGCATCGGAAACTACTACTGGTCTTCCAGGGAACGATCAAAGCGTAGACTATTTGAGAATTACTCCCATGAAAGAAAGTGCGCAACGTGACTGTTGTATTCAATTCCGATGCAATTCCTGTGTTCCATCTACACTCTGATACTCCACAGATTACAGAATGCCTCCAGAAGTGCATCGGAAACTACTACTGTTCTTCCAGGGAACGATCACAGCGTAAACTCCTTGAGACATTACTCCCATTGAGGAAAGTGCGCATGGTGACTGTTGTATTCAATCCATGCATTTTCTGTGTTTCATCAACACTCTGATGGTCCACAGAGTACAGAATGCCACGAGATGTGCATCGGAAACTACTACTGGTCTTCCAGGGAACGATCAAAGCGTAGACTCTTTCAGACATTACTCCCATGGAGGAATGTGCGCATGGTTACTGTTGTATTCAATCCCGATGCAATATCTGTGTTTCATCAACACTCTGATAGTTCACAGATTACAGAATGCCTCCAGATGTGCATCGGAAACTACTACTGGTCTTCCAGGGAAAGATCAAAGCGTAGACTCTTTGAGACATAACTCCCATGGAGAAAATTGCGCATAAAGACTGTTGTATTCAATCCCGATGCAATTTCTGTGTTTCATCAACACTCTGACAGTCCACAGAGTACAGAAAGCCTCCAGAGGTGCATCGGAAACTACTACTGGTCTTCCAGGGAACGATCAAAGCGTAGACTGTTTGAGACATTACTCCCATGGAGGAATGTGCGCATGGTGACTGTTGTATTCAATCCCGATGCAATTTCTGTGTTTCATCAACACTCTGATAGTCCACAAATTACAGAATGCCTCCAGATGTTCATCGGAAACTACTACTGGTCTTCCAGGGAACGATCAAAGCGTTGAGTATTTGAGACAATACTCCCATGGAGGAAAGTGCGCATGGTGACAATTGTATTCAATCCCGATGCAATTTCTGTGTTTCATCAACACTCTGATAGTCCACAAATTACAGAATGCCTCCAGATGTGCATCGGAAACTACTACTGGTCTTCCAGGGAACGATCAACGCGTAGACTGTTTGAGACATTACTTTTATGGAGGAATGTGCGCATGGTGCTGTTGTATTCAATCCCGATGCAATTTCTGTGTTTCGCAAATACTCTGATAGTCTTCAGATTACAGAATGCTTCCAGATGTGCATCGGAAACTACTGCTGGTCTTCCAGGGAACGATCAAACCGTAGACTGTTTGAGAATTACTCCCATGAAGGAAAGTGCGCAACGTGACTGTTGTATTCGATACCGATGCAATTTCTGTGTTTCATCAACACTCTGATACTCCACAGATTACAGAATGCCTCCAGATGTGCATCGGAAACTACTACTGGTCTTCCAGGGAACGATCAAAGCGTAGACTGTTTGAGATATTACTTTTATGGAGGAATGTGCGCATGGTGACTGTTGTATTCAATCCCAATGCAATTTCTGTGTTTCATCAACACTCTGATAGTCCTCAGATTACAGAATGCCTCCAGATGTTCATCGGAAACTACTACTGGTCTTCCAGGGAACGTTCAAAGCGTAGACTATTTGAAACATTACTTTTATGGAGGAATGTGTGCATGGTGACTGTTGTATTCAATCCCCAATGCAATTTCTGTGTTTCATCAACACTCTGTTAGTCTACAATTTACAGAAGGCCTCCAGATGTTCATCGGAAACTACTACTGGTCTTCCAGGGAACGATCAAAGCGTAGACTGTTTGAGACATTACTTTTATGGAGGAATGTGCGCATGGTTACTGTTGTATTCAATCCCGAGGCAATTTCTGTGTTTCATCAACACTCTGATAGTCCTCAGATTACAGAATGCCTCCAGATGTGCATCGGAAACTACTACTGGTCTTCCAGGGATCGATCAAAGCGTAGACTGTTTGAGACATATCTCCCGTGGAGGAAGTGCGCATGGTGACTGTTGTATTCAATCCCGATGCAATTTCTGTGTTTCATCAACACTCTGATACTCCACAGATTACAGAATGCCTCCAGAAGTGCATCGGAAACTACTACTGTTCTTCCAGGGAACGATCAAAGCGTAAACTCCTTGAGACATTACTCCCATGGAGGAAAGTGCGCATGGTGACTGTTGTAATCAATCCACGCATTTTCTGTGTTTCATCAACACTCTGATAGTCCACAGATTACAGAATGCCACGAGATGTGCATCGGAAACTACTACTGGCCTTCCAAGGAACGATCAAAGCGTTGAGTATTTGAGACAATACTCCCATGGAGGAAAGTGCGCATGGTGACTATTGTATTCAATCCCGATGCAATTTCTGTGTTTCATCAACACTCTGATAGTCCACAGATTACAGAATGATACCGGATGTGCATCGGAAACTACTACTGGTCTTCCAGGGAACGATCAAAGCGTTGAGTATTTGAGACAATACTCCCATGGAGGAAAGTGCGCATGGTGACTATTGTATTCAATCCCGATACAATTTCTGTGTTTCATCAACACTCTGATAGTCCACAGAGTACAGAAAGCCTCCAGATGTGCATCGGAAACTACTACTGGTCTTCCAGGGAACGATCAAATCGTAGACTGTTTGAGACATAACTCCTGTGGAGGAAAGTGCGCATGGTGACTGTTGTATTCAATCCCGATGCAATTTCTGTGTTTTATCAACACTCTGATAGTCCACAAATTACAGAATGCCTCCAGATGTGCATCGGAAACTACTACTGGTCTTCCAGGGAACGATCAACGCGTAGACTGTTTGAGACATTACTTTTATGGAGGAATGTGCGCATGGTGACTGTTGTATTCAATCCCGATGCAATTTCTGTGTTTCGCAAACACTCTGATAGTCCTCAGATTACAGAATGCTTACAGATGTGCATCGCAAACTACTACTGGTCTTCCAGGGAACGATCAAAGCGTAGACTATTTGAGAATTACTCCCATGAAAGAAAGTGCGCAACGTGACTGTTGTATTCAATTCCGATGCAATTTCTGTGTTCCATCAACACTCTGATACTCCACAGATTACAGAATGCCTCCAGATGTGCATCGGATACTACTACTGGTCTTCCAGGGAACGATCAAAGCGTAGACTGTTTGAGATATTACTCCCATGGAGGAAAGTGCGCATGGTGACTGTTGTATTCAATCCCGATGCAATTTCTGTGTTTCATCAACACTCTGATGGTCCACAGATTACAGAATGCCTCCAGAAGTGAATCGGAAACTACTACTGTTCTTCCAGGGAACGATCAAAGCGTGAAATCCTTGAGACATTACTCCCATGGAGGAAAGTGCGGATGGTGACTGTTGTATTCAATCCATGCATTTTCTGTGTTTCATCAACACTCTGATGGTCCACAGAGTACAGAATGCCACGAGATGTGCATCGGAAACTACTACTGGTCTTCCAGGGAACGATCAAAGCGTAGACTCTTTCAGACATTACTCCCATGGAGGAAAGTGCGCATGGTGACTGGCGTATTCAATCCCGATGCATTCTCTGTGTTTCATCAACACTCTGATAGTCCACAGATTACAGAATGCCACCCGATGTGCATCGGAAACTACTACTGGTCTTCCAGGGAACGATCAAAGCGTAGATTGTTTGAGACATACCTCCCGTGGAAGAAAGTGCGCATGGTGTCTGTTGTATTCAATCCCGATGCAATTTCTGTGTTTCTTCAACACTCTGATAGTCCACAGATTACAGAATGCCACCAGATGTGCATCAGAAACTACTACTGGTCTCCCAGGGAACGGTCAAAGCGTAGACTGTTTGAGAATTACTCCCATGGAGGAAAGTGCGGATGGTGACTGTTGTATTCAATCCCGAAGCAATTTCTGTGTTTCATCAACACTCTGATAGTCCACAGAGTACAGAAAGCCTCCAGATGTGCATCGGAAACTACTACTGGTCTTCCAGGGAACGATCAAATCGTAGACTGTTTGAGACATACCTCCCGTGGAGGAAAGTGCGCATGGTGACTGTTGTATTCAATCCCGATGCAATTTTTGTGTTTCATTAACACTCTGGTAGTCCACAAATTACCTAATGCCTCCAGATGTTCATCGGAAACTACTACTGGTCTTCCAGGGAACGATCAAAACGTAGACTGTTTGAGACATTACTTTTATAGAGGAATGTGCGCATGGTGACTGTTGTATTCAATCCCGATGCAATTTCTGTGTTTCGCAAACACTCTGATAGTCCTCAGATTACAGAATGCCTCCAGATGTGCATCGGAAACTACTACTGGTCTTCCAGGGAACGATCAAAGCGTAGACTGTTTGAGAATTACTCCCATGAAGGCAAGTGCACATCGTGACTTTTGTATTCAATCCCGATGCAATTTCTGTGTTTCATCAACACTCTGATAGTCCACAAATTACAGAATGCCTCCAGATGTTCATCGGAAACTACTACTGGTCTTCCAGGGAACGATCAAAGAGTTGAGTATTTGAGACAATACTCCCATGGAGGAGAGTGCGCTTGGTGACTATTGTATTCAATCCCGATGCAATTTCTGTGTTTCACCAACACTCTGATAGTCCACAGAGTACAGAAAGCCTCCAGATGTGGATCGGAAAGTACTACTGGTCTTCCAGGGAACGATCAAATCGTAGAGTGTTTGAGACATACCTCCCCTAGAGGAAAGTGCGCATAGTGGCTGTTGTATTCAATCCCGATGCAATATCTGTGTTTCATCAACACTCTGATAGTCCACAAATTACAGAATGCCTCCAGATGTGCATCGGAAACTACTACTGGTCTTCCAGGGAACGATCAAAGCGTAGACTGTTTGAGACATTACTTTTATGGAGGAATGTGCGCATGGTGACTGTTGTATTCATTCCCGATGCAATTTCTGTGTCGCAAACACTCTGATAGTCCTCAGATTACAGAATGCCTCCAGATGTGCATCGGAAACTACTACTAGTCTTCCAGGGAACGATCAAAGCGTAGACTTTTTGAGACATTACTTTTATGGAGGAATGTGCACATGGTTACTGTTGTATTCAATCCCGATGCAATTTCTGTGTTTCATCAACACTCTGATAGTCCTCAGATTACAGAATGCCTCCAGATGTGCATCGGAAACTACTACTGGTCTTCCAGGGATCGATCAAAGCGTAGACTGTTTGAGACATACCTCCCGTGGAGGAAGTGCGCATGGTGACTGTTGTAATCAATCCCGATGCAATATCTGTGTTTCATCAACACTCTGATAGTCCACAGATTACAGAATGCCTCCAGAAGTGCATCGGAAACTACTACTGTTCTTCCAGGGAACGATCAAAGAGTAAAGTCCTTGAGACATTACTCCCATGGAGGAAAGTGCGCATGGTGACAGTTGTATTCAATCCATGCATTTTCTGTGTTTCATCAACACTCTGATAGTCCACAGATTACAGAATGCCACGAGATGTGCATCGGAAACTACTACTGGCCTTCCAAGGAACGATCAAAGCGTAGACTCTTTCAGACATTACTCCCATGGAGGAAAGTGCGGATGGTGACTGTCGTATTCAATCCCGATGCAATTTCTGTGTTTCATCAACACTCTGATAGTCCACAGATTACAGAATGATACCGGATGTGCATCGGAAACTACTACTGGTCTTCCAGGGAGCGATTAAAGCGTAGACTGTTTGAGACATACCTCCCGTGGAAGAAAGTGCGCTAATTACTCCCATGGAGGAAAGTGCGCATGGTGACCGTTGTATTCAATCCCGATGCAATTTCTGTGTTTCATCAACACTCTGATAGTCCACAGATTACAGACTGCCTCCAGATGTGCATCGGAAACTACTACTGGTCTTCCAGGGAAAGATCAAAGCGTAGACTCTTTGAGACATAACTACCATGGAGGAAATTGCGCATAAAGACTGTTGTATTCATTACCGATGCAATTTCTGTGTTTCATCAACACTCTGACAGTCCACAGAGTACAGAAAGCCTCCAGAGGTGCATCGGAAACTACTACTGGTCTTCCAGGGAACGATCAAAGCGTAGACAGTTTGAGACATTACTCCCAAGGAGGAATGTGCGCATGGTGACTGTTGTATTCAATCCCGATGCAATTTCTGTGTTTCATCAACACTCTGATAGTCCACAAATTACAGAATGCCTCCAGATGTTCATCGGAAACTACTACTGGTCTTCCAGGGAACGATCAAAGCGTTGAGTATTTGAGACAATACTCCCATGGAGGAAAGTGCGCATGTTGACTATTGTATTCAATCCCGATGCTATTTCTGTGTTTCATCAACACTCTGATAGTCCACAGAGTACAGAAAGCCTCCAGATGTGCATCGGAAACTACTACTGGTCTTCCAGGGAACGATCAAATCGTAGACTGTTTGAGACATACCTCCCATGGAGGAAAGTGCGCATGGTGACTGTTGTATTTAATCCCGATGCAATTTCTGTGTTTCATCAACACTCTGATAGTCCACACATTACAGAATGCCTCCAGATGTGCATCGGAAACTACTACTGGTCTTCCAGGGAACGATCAACGCGTTGACTGTTTGAGACATTACTTTTATGGAGGAATGTGCGCATGGTGACTGTTGTATTCTATCCCAATGCAATTTCTGTGTTTCATCGACACTCTGATAGTCCTCAGATTACAGAATGCCTCCAGATGTTCATCGGAAACTACTACTGGTCTTCCAGGGAACGTTCAAAGCGTAGACTATTTGAAACATTACTTTTATGGAGGAAAGTGCGCATGGTGACTGTTGTATTCAATCCCAATGCAATTTCTGTGTTTCATCAACACTCTGATAGTCTACAATTTACAGAAGGCCTCCAGATGTTCATCGGAAACTACTACTGGTCTTCCAGGGAACGATCAAAGCGTAGACAGCTTGTGACATTACTTTTATGGAGGAATGTGCGCATGGTTACTGTTGTATTCAATCCCGATGCAATTTCTGTGTTTCATCAACACTCTGATAGTCCTCAGATTACAGAATGCCTCCAGATGTGCATCGAGAACTACTACTGGTCTTCCAGGGATCGATCAAAGCGTAGACTGTTTGAGACATACCTCCCGTGGAGGAAGTGCGCATGGTGACTGTTGTACTCAATCCCGATGCAATTTCTGTGTTTCATCAACACTCTGATAGTCCTCAGATTACAGAATGCCACGAGATGTGCATCGGAAACTACTACTGGCCTTCCAAGGAACGATCAAAGCGTAGACTCTTTCAGACATTACTCCCATGGAGGAAAGTGCGGATGGTGACAGTCGTATTCAATCCCGATGCAATTTCTGTGTTTCATCAACACTCTGATAGTCCACAGATTACAGAATGATACCGGATGTGCATCGGAAACTACTACTGGTCTTCCAGGGAGCGATCAAAGCGTAGACTGTTTGAGACATACCTCCCGTGGAAGAAAGTGCGCTTATTACTCCCATGGAGAAAAGTGAGCATGGTGACTGTTGTATTCAATCCCGATGCAATTTCTGTGTTTCATCAACACTCTGATAGTCCACAGATTACAGAATGCCTCCAGATGTGCATCGGAAACTACTACTGGTCTTCCACGGAAAGATCAAAGCGTAGACTCTTTGAGACATAACTCCCATGGAGGAAATTGCGCATAAAGTCTGTTGTATTCAATCCCGATGCAATTCCTGTGTTTCATCAACACTCTGACAGTCCACAGAGTACAGAAAGCCTCCAGATGTGCATCGGAAACTACTACTGGTCTTCCAGGGAACGATCAAAGCGTAGACTGTTTGAGACATTACTCCCATGGAGGAATGTGCGCATGGTGACTGTTGTATTCAATCCCGATGCAATTTCTGTGTTTCATCAACACTCTGATAGTCCACAAATTACAGAATGCCTCCAGATGTTCATCGGAAACTACTACTGGTCTTCCAGGGAACGATCAAAGCGTTGAGTATTTGAGACAATACTCCCACGGAGGAAAGTGCGCATGGTGAATATTGTATTCAATCCCGATGCAATTTCTGTGTTTCATCAACACTCTGATTGTCCACAGAGTACAGAAAGCCTCCAGATGTGCATCGGAAACTACTACTGGTCTTCCAGGGAACGATCAAATCGTAGACTGTTTGAGACATACTTCCCGTGGAGGAAAGTGCGCATGGTGACTGTTGTATTCAATCCCGATGCAATTTCTGTGTTTCGCAAACACTCTGATAGTCCTCAAATTACAGAATGCTTCCAGATGTGCATCGGAAACTACTACTGGTCTTCCAGGGAACGATCAAAGCGTAGATTGTTTGAGACATACCTCCCGTGGAAGAAAGTGCGCATGGTGTCTGTTGTATTCAATCCCGATGCAATTTCTGTGTTTCTTCAACTCTCTGATAGTCCTCAGATTACAGAATGCCTCCAGATGTGCATCGGAAACTACTACTGGTCTTCCAGGGATCGATCAAAGCGTAGACTGTTTGAGACATACCTCCCGTGGAGGAAGTGCGCATGGTGACTGTTGTAATCAATCCCGATGCAATATCTGTGTTTCATCAACACTCTGATAGTCCACAGATTACAGAATGCCTCCAGAAGTGCATCGGAAACTACTACTGTTCTTCCAGGGAACGATCAAAGAGTAAAGTCCTTGAGACATTACTCCCATGGAGGAAAGTGCGCATGGTGACAGTTGTATTCAATCCATGCATTTTCTGTGTTTCATCAACACTCTGATAGTCCACAGATTACAGAATGCCACGAGATGTGCATCGGAAACTACTACTGGCCTTCCAAGGAACGATCAAAGCGTAGACTCTTTCAGACATTACTCCCATGGAGGAAAGTGCGGATGGTGACTGTCGTATTCAATCCCGATGCAATTTCTGTGTTTCATCAACACTCTGATAGTCCACAGATTACAGAATGATACCGGATGTGCATCGGAAACTACTACTGGTCTTCCAGGGAGCGATTAAAGCGTAGACTGTTTGAGACATACCTCCCGTGGAAGAAAGTGCGCTAATTACTCCCATGGAGGAAAGTGCGCATGGTGACCGTTGTATTCAATCCCGATGCAATTTCTGTGTTTCATCAACACTCTGATAGTCCACAGATTACAGACTGCCTCCAGATGTGCATCGGAAACTACTACTGGTCTTCCAGGGAAAGATCAAAGCGTAGACTCTTTGAGACATAACTACCATGGAGGAAATTGCGCATAAAGACTGTTGTATTCATTACCGATGCAATTTCTGTGTTTCATCAACACTCTGACAGTCCACAGAGTACAGAAAGCCTCCAGAGGTGCATCGGAAACTACTACTGGTCTTCCAGGGAACGATCAAAGCGTAGACAGTTTGAGACATTACTCCCAAGGAGGAATGTGCGCATGGTGACTGTTGTATTCAATCCCGATGCAATTTCTGTGTTTCATCAACACTCTGATAGTCCACAAATTACAGAATGCCTCCAGATGTTCATCGGAAACTACTACTGGTCTTCCAGGGAACGATCAAAGCGTTGAGTATTTGAGACAATACTCCCATGGTGGAAAGTGCGCATGTTGACTATTGTATTCAATCCCGATGCTATTTCTGTGTTTCATCAACACTCTGATAGTCCACAGAGTACAGAAAGCCTCCAGATGTGCATCGGAAACTACTACTGGTCTTCCAGGGAACGATCAAATCGTAGACTGTTTGAGACATACCTCCCATGGAGGAAAGTGCGCATGGTGACTGTTGTATTTAATCCCGATGCAATTTCTGTGTTTCATCAACACTCTGATAGTCCACACATTACAGAATGCCTCCAGATGTGCATCGGAAACTACTACTGGTCTTCCAGGGAACGATCAACGCGTAGACTGTTTGAGACATTACTTTTATGGAGGAATGTGCGCATGGTGACTGTTGTATTCTATCCCAATGCAATTTCTGTGTTTCATCGACACTCTGATAGTCCTCAGATTACAGAATGCCTCCAGATGTTCATCGGAAACTACTACTGGTCTTCCAGGGAACGTTCAAAGCGTAGACTATTTGAAACATTACTTTTATGGAGGAAAGTGCGCATGGTGACTGTTGTATTCAATCCCAATGCAATTTCTGTGTTTCATCAACACTCTGATAGTCTACAATTTACAGAAGGCCTCCAGATGTTCATCGGAAACTACTACTGGTCTTCCAGGGAACGATCAAAGCGTAGACAGTTTGTGACATTACTTTTATGGAGGAATGTGCGCATGGTTACTGTTGTATTCAATCCCGATGCAATTTCTGTGTTTCATCAACACTCTGATAGTCCTCAGATTACAGAATGCCTCCAGATGTGCATCGAGAACTACTACTGGTCTTCCAGGGATCGATCAAAGCGTAGACTGTTTGAGACATACCACCCGTGGAGGAAGTGCGCATGGTGACTGTTGTACTCAATCCCGATGCAATTTCTGTGTTTCATCAACACTCTGATAGTCCTCAGATTACAGAATGCCACGAGATGTGCATCGGAAACTACTACTGGCCTTCCAAGGAACGATCAAAGCGTAGACTCTTTCAGACATTACTCCCATGGAGGAAAGTGCGGATGGTGACAGTCGTATTCAATCCCGATGCAATTTCTGTGTTTCATCAACACTCTGATAGTCCACAGATTACAGAATGATACCGGATGTGCATCGGAAACTACTACTGGTCTTCCAGGGAGCGATCAAAGCGTAGACTGTTTGAGACATACCTCCCGTGGAAGAAAGTGCGCTTATTACTCCCATGGAGAAAAGTGAGCATGGTGACTGTTGTATTCAATCCCGATGCAATTTCTGTGTTTCATCAACACTCTGATAGTCCACAGATTACAGAATGCCTCCAGATGTGCATCGGAAACTACTACTGGTCTTCCACGGAAAGATCAAAGCGTAGACTCTTTGAGACATAACTCCCATGGAGGAAATTGCGCATAAAGTCTGTTGTATTCAATCCCGATGCAATTCCTGTGTTTCATCAACACTCTGACAGTCCACAGAGTACAGAAAGCCTCCAGATGTGCATCGGAAACTACTACTGGTCTTCCAGGGAACGATCAAAGCGTAGACTGTTTGAGACATTACTCCCATGGAGGAATGTGCGCATGGTGACTGTTGTATTCAATCCCGATGCAATTTCTGTGTTTCATCAACACTCTGATAGTCCACAAATTACAGAATGCCTCCAGATGTTCATCGGAAACTACTACTGGTCTTCCAGGGAACGATCAAAGCGTTGAGTATTTGAGACAATACTCCCACGGAGGAAAGTGCGCATGGTGAATATTGTATTCAATCCCGATGCAATTTCTGTGTTTCATCAACACTCTGATTGTCCACAGAGTACAGAAAGCCTCCAGATGTGCATCGGAAACTACTACTGGTCTTCCAGGGAACGATCAAATCGTAGACTGTTTGAGACATACTTCCCGTGGAGGAAAGTGCGCATGGTGACTGTTGTATTCAATCCCGATGCAATTTCTGTGTTTCGCAAACACTCTGATAGTCCTCAAATTACAGAATGCTTCCAGATGTGCATCGGAAACTACTACTGGTCTTCCAGGGAACGATCAAAGCGTAGATTGTTTGAGACATACCTCCCGTGGAAGAAAGTGCGCATGGTGTCTGTTGTATTCAATCCCGATGCAATTTCTGTGTTTCTTCAACACTCTGATAGTCCACAGATTACAGAATGCCACCAGATGTGCATCAGAAACTACTACTGGTCTCCCAGGGAACGGTCAAAGCGTAGACTGTTTGAGAATTACTCCCATGGAGGAAAGTGCGGATGGTGACTGTTGTATTCAATCCCGAAGCAATTTCTGTGTTTCATCAACACTCTGATAGTCCACAGAGTACAGAAAGCCTCCAGATGTGCATCGGAAACTACTACTGGTCTTCCAGGGAACGATCAAATCGTAGACTGTTTGAGACATACCTCCCGTGGAGGAAAGTGCGCATGGTGACTGTTGTATTCAATCCCGATGCAATTTTTGTGTTTCATTAACACTCTGATAGTCCACAAATTACCTAATGCCTCCAGATGTTCATCGGAAACTACTACTGGTCTTCCAGGGAACGATCAAAACGTAGACTGTTTGAGACATTACTTTTATAGAGGAATGTGCGCATGGTGACTGTTGTATTCAATCCCGATGCAATTTCTGTGTTTCGCAAACACTCTGATAGTCCTCAGATTACAGAATGCCTCCAGATGTGCATCGGAAACTACTACTGGTCTTCCAGGGAACGATCAAAGCGTAGACTGTTTGAGAATTACTCCCATGAAGGCAAGTGCACATCGTGACTTTTGTATTCAATCCCGATGCAATTTCGGTGTTTCATCAACACTCTGATAGTCCACAAATTACAGAATGCCTCCAGATGTTCATCGGAAACTACTACTGGTCTTCCAGGGAACGATCAAAGAGTTGAGTATTTGAGACAATACTCCCATGGAGGAGAGTGCGCTTGGTGACTATTGTATTCAATCCCGATGCAATTTCTGTGTTTCACCAACACTCTGATAGTCCACAGAGTACAGAAAGCCTCCAGATGTGGATCGGAAAGTACTACTGGTCTTCCAGGGAACGATCAAATCGTAGAGTGTTTGAGACATACCTCCCCTAGAGGAAAGTGCGCATAGTGGCTGTTGTATTCAATCCCGATGCAATATCTGTGTTTCATCAACACTCTGATAGTCCACAAATTACAGAATGCCTCCAGATGTGCATCGGAAACTACTACTGGTCTTCCAGGGAACGATCAAAGCGTAGACTGTTTGAGACATTACTTTTATGGAGGAATGTGCGCATGGTGACTGTTGTATTCAATCCCGATGCAATTTCTGTGTCGCAAACACTCTGATAGTCCTCAGATTACAGAATGCCTCCAGATGTGCATCGGAAACTACTACTGGTCTTCCAGGGAACGATCAAAGCGTAGACTTTTTGAGACATTACTTTTATGGAAGAATGTGCACATGGTTACTGTTGTATTCAATCCCGACGCAATTTCTGTGTTTCATCAACACTCTGATAGTCCTCAGATTACAGAATGCCTCCAGATGTGCATCGGAAACTACTACTGGTCTTCCAGGGATCGATCAAAGCGTAGACTGTTTGAGACATACCTCCCGTGGAGGAAGTGCGCATGGTGACTGTTGTAATCAATCCCGATGCAATATCTGTGTTTCATCAACACTCTGATAGTCCACAGATTACAGAATGCCTCCAGAAGTGCATCGGAAACTACTACTGTTCTTCCAGGGAACGATCAAAGAGTAAAGTCCTTGAGACATTACTCCCATGGAGGAAAGTGCGCATGGTGACAGTTGTATTCAATCCATGCATTTTCTGTGTTTCATCAACACTCTGATAGTCCACAGATTACAGAATGCCACGAGATGTGCATCGGAAACTACTACTGGCCTTCCAAGGAACGATCAAAGCGTAGACTCTTTCAGACATTACTCCCATGGAGGAAAGTGCGGATGGTGACTGTCGTATTCAATCCCGATGCAATTTCTGTGTTTCATCAAAACTCTGATAGTCCACAGATTACAGAATGATACCGGATGTGCATCGGAAACTACTACTGGTCTTCCAGGGAGCGATTAAAGCGTAGACTGTTTGAGACATACCTCCCGTGGAAGAAAGTGCGCTAATTACTCCCATGGAGGAAAGTGCGCATGGTGACCGTTGTATTCAATCCCGATGCTATTTCTGTGTTTCATCAACACTCTGATAGTCCACAGATTACAGACTGCCTCCAGATGTGCATCGGAAACTACTACTGGTCTTCCAGGGAAAGATCAAAGCGTAGACTCTTTGAGACATAACTACCATGGAGGAAATTGCGCATAAAGACTGTTGTATTCATTACCGATGCAATTTCTGTGTTTCATCAACACTCTGACAGTCCACAGAGTACAGAAAGCCTCCAGAGGTGCATCGGAAACTACTACTGGTCTTCCAGGGAACGATCAAAGCGTAGACAGTTTGAGACATTACTCCCAAGGAGGAATGTGCGCATGGTGACTGTTGTATTCAATCCCGATGCAATTTCTGTGTTTCATCAACACTCTGATAGTCCACAAATTACAGAATGCCTCCAGATGTTCATCGGAAACTACTACTGGTCTTCCAGGGAACGATCAAAGCGTTGAGTATTTGAGACAATACTCCCATGGAGGAAAGTGCGCATGTTGACTATTGTATTCAATCCCGATGCTATTTCTGTGTTTCATCAACACTCTGATAGTCCACAGAGTACAGAAAGCCTCCAGATGTGCATCGGAAACTACTACTGGTCTTCCAGGGAACGATCAAATCGTAGACTGTTTGAGACATACCTCCCATGGAGGAAAGTGCGCATGGTGACTGTTGTATTTAATCCCGATGCAATTTCTGTGTTTCATCAACACTCTGATAGTCCACACATTACAGAATGCCTCCAGATGTGCATCGGAAACTACTACTGGTCTTCCAGGGAACGATCAACGCGTAGACTGTTTGAGACATTACTTTTATGGAGGAATGTGCGCATGGTGACTGTTGTATTCTATCCCAATGCAATTTCTGTGTTTCATCGACACTCTGATAGTCCTCAGATTACAGAATGCCTCCAGATGTTCATCGGAAACTACTACTGGTCTTCCAGTGAACGTTCAAAGCGTAGACTATTTGAAACATTACTGTTATGGAGGAAAGTGCGCATGGTGACTGTTGTATTCAATCCCAATGCAATTTCTGTGTTTCATCAACACTCTGATAGTCTACAATTTACAGAAGGCCTCCAGATGTTCATCGGAAACTACTACTGGTCTTCCAGGGAACGATCAAAGCGTAGACAGTTTGTGACATTACTTTTATGGAGGAATGTGCGCATGGTTACTGTTGTATTCAATCCCGATGCAATTTCTGTGTTTCATCAACACTCTGATAGTCCTCAGATTACAGAATGCCTCCAGATGTGCATCGAGAACTACTACTGGTCTTCCAGGGATCGATCAAAGCGTAGACTGTTTGAGACATACCTCCCGTGGAGGAAGTGCGCATGGTGACTGTTGTACTCAATCCCGATGCAATTTCTGTGTTTCATCAACACTCTGATAGTCCTCAGATTACAGAATGCCACGAGATGTGCATCGGAAACTACTACTGGCCTTCCAAGGAACGATCAAAGCGTAGACTCTTTCAGACATTACTCCCATGGAGGAAAGTGCGGATGGTGACAGTCGTATTCAATCCCGATGCAATTTCTGTGTTTCATCAACACTCTGATAGTCCACAGATTACAGAATGATACCGGATGTGCATCGGAAACTACTACTGGTCTTCCAGGGAGCGATCAAAGCGTAGACTGTTTGAGACATACCTCCCGTGGAAGAAAGTGCGCTTATTACTCCCATGGAGAAAAGTGAGCATGGTGACTGTTGTATTCAATCCCGATGCAATTTCTGTGTTTCATCAACACTCTGATAGTCCACAGATTACAGAATGCCTCCAGATGTGCATCGGAAACTACTACTGGTCTTCCACGGAAAGATCAAAGCGTAGACTCTATGAGACATAACTCCCATGGAGGAAATTGCGCATAAAGTCTGTTGTATTCAATCCCGATGCAATTCCTGTGTTTCATCAACACTCTGACAGTCCACAGAGTACAGAAAGCCTCCAGATGTGCATCGGAAACTACTACTGGTCTTCCAGGGAACGATCAAAGCGTAGACTGTTTGAGACATTACTCCCATGGAGGAATGTGCGCATGGTGACTGTTGTATTCAATCCCGATGCAATTTCTGTGTTTCATCAACACTCTGATAGTCCACAAATTACAGAATGCCTCCAGATGTTCATCGGAAACTACTACTGGTCTTCCAGGGAACGATCAAAGCGTTGAGTATTTGAGACAATACTCCCCCGGAGGAAAGTGCGCATGGTGAATATTGTATTCAATCCCGATGCAATTTCTGTGTTTCATCAACACTCTGATTGTCCACAGAGTACAGAAAGCCTCCAGATGTGCATCGGAAACTACTACTGGTCTTCCAGGGAACGATCAAATCGTAGACTGTTTGAGACATACTTCCCGTGGAGGAAAGTGCGCATGGTGACTGTTGTATTCAATCCCGATGCAATTTCTGTGTTTCGCAAACACTCTGATAGTCCTCAGATTACAGAATGCTTCCAGATGTGCATCGGAAACTACTACTGGTCTTCCAGGGAACGATCAAAGCGTAGACTGTTTGAGAATTACTCCCATGAAAGAAAGTGCGCAACGTGACTATTGTATTCAATCCCGATGCAATTTCTGTGTTTCATCAACACTCTGATACTCCACAGATTACAGAATGCCTCCAGATGTGCATCGGATACTACTACTGGTCTTCCAGGGAACGATCAAAGCGTAGACTGTTTGAGATATTACTCCCATGGAGGAAAGTGCGCATGGTGACTGTTGTATTCAATCCCGATGCAATTTCTGTGTTTCATCAACACTCTGATAGTCCACAGATTACAGAGTGCCTCCAGAAGTGCATCGGAAACTACTACTGTTCCTCCAGGGAACGATCAAAGCGTAGATTGTTTGAGACATGCCTCCCGTGGAAGAAAGTGCGCATGGTGTCTGTTGTATTCAATCCCGATGCAATTTCTGTGTTTCTTCAACACTCTGATAGTCCACAGATTACAGAATGCCACCAGATGTGCATCGGAAACTACTACTGGTCTTCCAGGGAACGATCAAAGCGTAGACTGTTTGAGAATTACTCCCATGGAGGAAAGTGCGCATGGTGACTGTTGTATTCAATCCCGATGCAATTTCTGTGTTTCATCAACACTCTGATAGTCCACAGATTACAAAATGCCTCCAGATGTGAATTGGAAACTACTACTGGTCTTCCAGGGAACGATCAAAGCGTAGACTCTTTCAGACATTACTCCCATGAAGGAAAGTGCGGATGGTGACTGTTGTATTCAATCCCGATGCAATTTCTGTGTTTCATCAACACTCTGATAGTCCACAGACTACAGAATGCCTCCAGATGTGCATTGGAAACTACTACTGGTCTTCCAGAGAAAGATCAAAGCGTAGACTCTTTGAGATATAACCCCCATGGAGGAAACTGCGCATGGAGACTGTTGTATTCAATCCCAATGCAATTTCTGTGTTTCATCAACACTCTGATAGTCCACAGAGTACAGAAAGCCTCCAGATGTGCATCGGAAACTACTACTGGTCTTCCAGGGAACGATCAAATCGTAGACTGTTTGAGACATACCTCCCGTGGAGGAAAGTGCGCATGGTGACTGTTGTATTCAATCCCGATGCAATTTCTGTGTTTCATCAACACTCTGATAGTCCACAAATTACCTAATGCCTCCAGATGTTTATTGGAAACTACTACTGGTCTTCCAGGGAACGATCAAAACGTAGACTGTTTGAGACATTACTTTTATGGAGGAATGTGCGCATGGTGACTGTTGTATTCAATCCCGATGCAATTTCTGTGTTTCGCAAACACTCTGATAGTCCTCAGATTACAGAATGCCTCCAGATGTGCATCGGAAACTACTACTGGTCTTCGAGGGAACGATCAAAGCGTAGACTGTTTGAGAATTACTCCCATGAAGGCAAGTGCACATCGTGACTTTTGTTTTCAATCCCGATGCAATTTCTGTGTTTCATCAACACTCTGATAGTCAACAAATTACAAAATGCCTCCAGATGTTCATCGGAAACTACTACTGGTCTTCCAGGGAACGATCAAAGAGTTGAGTATTTGAGACAATACTCCCATGGAGGAGAGTGCGCATGGTGACTATTGTATTCAATCCCAATGCAATTTCTGTGTTTCATCAACACTCTGATAGTCCACAGAGTACAGAAAGCCTCCAGATGTGCATCGGAAACTACTACTGGTCTTCCAGGGAACGATCAAATCGTAGAGTGTTTGAGACATACGTCCTGTAGAGGAAAGTGCGCATAGTGACTGTTGTATTCAATCCCGATGCAATTTCTGTGTTTCAACAACACTCTGATAGTCCACAAATTACAGAATGCCTCCAGATGTGCATCGGAAACTATACTGGTCTTCCAGGGAACGATTAAAGCGTAGACTGTTTGAGACATTACTTTTATGGAGGAATGTGCGCATGGTGACTGTTGTATTCAATCCCGATGCAATTTCTGTGTCGCAAACACTCTGATAGTCCTCAGATTACAGAATGCCTCCAGATGTGCATCGGAAACTACTACTGGTCTTCCAGGGAACGATCAAAGCGTAGACTGTTTGAGAATTACTCCCATGAAGGAAAGTGCGCATGGTGACTGTTGTATTCAATCCCGATGCTATTTCTGTGTTTCATCAACACTCTGACTGTCCACAGAGTACAGAAAGCCTCCAGATGTGCATCGGAAACTACTACTGGTCTTCCAGGGAACGATCAAAGCGTAGACTGTTAGAGACATAATCTCATGGAGGAAAGTGCGCATGGTGACTGTTGTATTCAATCCAGATGCAATTTCTGTGTTTCATCAACACTCTGATAATACTCAGATTACAGAATGCCTCCAGATGTGCATCGGAAACTACTACTGGTCTTCTAGGGAACGATCCAAGCGTAGACTGTTAGGACATTACTATCATGAATGGAAGGGCGCATGGTGACTGTTGTATTCAATCCCGATGCAATTACTGTGTTTCATCAACACTCTGATAGTCTACACATTACAGAATGTCACCAGATGTGCATCGGAAACTACTACTGGTCTTCCAGGGAACGATCAAACCGTATACTGTTTGAGAATTACTCCCATGGAGGAAAGTGCGCATGGTGACTGTTGTATTCAATCCCGATGCAATTTCTGTGTTTCATCAACACTCTAATAGTCCACAGATTACAGAATGCCTCCAGATGTGCATCGGAAACTGCTACTGGTCTTCCAGAGAACGATCAAAGCGTAGACTCTTTCAGACATTACTCCCATGGAGGAAAGTGCGGATGGGGACTGTTGTATGCAATCCCGATGCAATTTGTGTGTTTCATCAACACTCTGATAGTCCACAGACTATAGAATGCCTCCAGATGTGCATTGGAAACTACTACTGGTCTTCCAGAGAAAGATCAAAGCGTAGATTCTTTGAGACATAACTCCCATGGAGGGAACTGCGCATGGAGACTGTTGTATTCAATCCCGATGCAATTTCTGTGTTTCATCAACACTCTGACAGTCCACAGAGTACAGAAAGCCTCCAGATGTGCATCGGAAACTACTACTGGTCTTCCAGGGAACGATCAAAGCGTAGACTGTTAGAGACATAATCTCATGGAGGAAAGTGCGCATGGTGACTGTTGTATTCAATCCAGATGCAATTTCTGTGTTTCATCAACACTCTGATAGTACTCAGATTACAGAATGCCTCCAGATGTGCATCGCAAACTACTACTGGTCTTCTAGGGAACGATCAAAGCGTAGACTGTTAGGACATTACTCCCATGGATGGAAGTGCGCGTGGTGGCTGTTGTATTCAATCCCGATGCAATTACTGTGTTTCATCAACACTCTGATAGTCTACACATTACAGAATGTCACCAGATGTGCATCGGAAACTACTACTGGTCTTCCAGGGAACGATCAAAGCGTAGACTGTTTGAGAATTACTCCCATGGAGGAAAGTGCGCATGGTGACTGTTGTATTCAATCCCGATGCAATTTCTGTGTTTCATCAACACTCTAATAGTCCACAGATCACAGAATGCCTCCAGATGTGCATCGGAAACTACTACTGGTCTTCCAGAGAACGATCAAATCGTAGACTCTTTCAGACATTACCCCCATGGAGGAAAGTGCGGATGGTGACTGTTGTATTCAATCCCGATGCAATTTCTGTGTTTCATCAACACTCTGATAGTCCACAGACTACAGAATGCCTCCAGATGTGCATTGGAAACTACTACTAGTCTTCCAGAGAAAGATCAAAGCGTAGATTCTTTGAGACATAACTCACATGGAGGGAACTGCGCATGGAGACTGTTGTATTCAATCCCGATGCAATTTCTGTGTTTCATCAACCCTCTGACAGTCCACAGTGTACAGAAAGCCTCCAGATGTGCATCGGAAACTACTACTGGTCTTCCAGGGAACGATCAAAGCGTAGACTGTTAGAGACATAATCTCATGGAGGAAAGTGCGCATGGTGACTGTTGTATTCAATCCCGATGCAATTACTGTGTTTCATCAACACTCTGATAGTCCATAAAAATACAGAATGCCTCCAGATGTTCATCGGAAAGTACTACTGGTCTTCCAGGGAACGATCAAAGCGTTGAGTATTTGAGACAACACTCATATGGAGGAAAGTGCGCATGGTGACTATTGTATTCAATCCCGATGCAATTTCTGTGTTTCATCAACACTCTGATAGTCCACAGAGTACAGAAAGCCTCCAGATGTGCATCGGAAACTACTACTGGCCTTCCAGGGAACGATCAAATCGTAGACTGTTTGAGACATACCTCCCGTGGAGGAAAGTGCGCATGGTGATTGTTGTATTCAATCCCGATGCAATTTCTGTGTTTCATCAACACTCTGATAGTCCACAGATTACAGAATGCCACCAGATGTGCATCGGAAACTACTACTGGTCTTCCAGGGAACGATCAAAGCGTAGACTCTTTCAGACATTACTCCCATGGAGGAAAGTGCGCATGGTGACTGGCGTATTCAATCCCGATGCAATTTCTGTGTTTCATCAACACTCTGATAGTCCACAGATTACAGAATGCCACCAGATGTGCATCGGAAACTACTACTGGTCTTCCAGGGAACGATCAAAGCGTAGATTGTTTGAGACATACCTCCCGTGGAAGAAAGTGGGCATGGTGACTGTTGTATTCAATCCCGATGCAATTACTGTGTTTCATCAACACTCTGATAGTCCACAAATTACAGAATGCCTCCAGATGTGCATCGGAAACTACTACTGGTCTTCCAGGGAACGATCAAAGCGTACCCGGTTTGAGAATTACTCCCATGAAGGAAAGTGCGCATGGTGACTGTTGTATTCAATCCCGATGCAATTTCTGTGTTTCATCAACACTCTGACAGTCCACAGAGTACAGAAAGCCTCCAGATGTGCATCGGAAACTACTACTGGTCTTCCAGGGAACGATCAAAGCGTAGACTGTTTGAGAATTACTCCCATGGAGGAAAGTGCCTATGGTGACTGTTGTATTCAATCCCGATGCAATTTCTGTGTTTCATCAACACTCTGATAGTCCACAGATTACAGAATGCCTCCAGAAGTGCATCGGAAACTACTACTGTTCTTCCAGGGAACGATCAAAGCGTAAACTCCTTGAGACATTACTGCCATGGAGGAAAGTGCGCATGGTGACTGTTGCATTCAATCCATGCATTTTCTGTGTTTCATCAACACTCTGATAGTCCACAGCGTACAGAAAGACTCCAGATGTGCATCGGAAACTTCTACTGGTCTACTAGGGAACGATCAAAGCGTAGACAGTTAGGACATTACTCCCTTGGATGGAAGTGCGCATGGTGACTGTTGTATTCAATTTCGATGCAATTACTGTGTTTCATCAACACTCTGATAGTCTACACATTACAGAATGTCACCAGATGTGCATCGGAAACTACTACTGGTCTTCCAGGGAACGATCAAAACGTAGACTTTTTAAGAATTACTCCCATGGTGGAAAGTGCGCATGGTGACTGTTGTATTCAATCCCGATGCAATTTCTGTGTTTCATCATCACTCTAATAGTCCACAGATTACAGAATGCCTCCAGATGTGCTTCGGAAACCTTTTCTGGTCTTCCAGGGAACGATCAAACGGTAGACTCTTTCAGACATTACTCCCATGGAGGAAAGTGCGGATGGTGATTGTTGTATTCAATCCCGAAGCAATTTCCGTGTTTCATCAACACTCTGATAGTCCACAGACTACAGAATGCCTCCAGATGTGCATTGGAAACTACTACTGGTCTTCCAGAGAAAGATCAAAGCGTAGATTCTTTGAGACATAACTCCCATGGAGGGAACTGCGCATGGAGACTGTTGTATTCAATCCCGATGCAATTTCTGTGTTTCATCAACACTCTGACAGTCCACAGAGTACAGAAAGCCTCCAGATGTGCATCGGAAACTACTACTGGTCTTCCAGGGAACGATCAAAGCGTAGACTGTTAGAGACATAATCTCATGGAGGAAAGTGCGCATGGTGACTGTTGTATTCAATCCAGATGCAATTTCTGTGTTTCATCAACACTCTGATAGTACTCAGATTACAGAATGCCTCCAGATGTGCATCGCAAACTACTACTGGTCTTCTAGGGAACGATCAAAGCGTAGACTGTTAGGACATTACTCCCATGGATGGAAGTGCGCGTGGTGGCTGTTGTATTCAATCCAGATGCAATTACTGTGTTTCATCAACACTCTGATAGTCTACACATTACAGAATGTCACCAGATGTGCATCGGAAACTACTACTGGTCTTCCAGGGAACGATCAAAGCGTAGACTGTTTGAGAATTACTCCCATGGAGGAAAGTGCGCATGGTGACTGTTGTATTCAATCCCGATGCAATTTCTGTGTTTCATCAACACTCTAATAGTCCACAGATCACAGAATGCCTCCAGATGTGCATCGGAAACTACTACTGGTCTTCCAGAGAACGATCAAAGCGTAGACTCTTTCAGACATTACCCCCATGGAGGAAAGTGCGGATGGTGACTGTTGTATTCAATCCCGATGCAATTTCTGTGTTTCATCAACACTCTGATAGTCCACAGACTACAGAATGCCTCCAGATGTGCATTGGAAACTACTACTAGTCTTCCAGAGAAAGATCAAAGCGTAGATTCTTTGAGACATAACTCACATGGAGGGAACTGCGCATGGAGACTGTTGTATTCAATCCCGATGCAATTTCTGTGTTTCATCAACACTCTGACAGTCCACAGTGTACAGAAAGCCTCCAGATGTGCATCGGAAACTACTACTGGTCTTCCAGGGAACGATCAAAGCGTAGACTGTTAGAGACATAATCTCATGGAGGAAAGTGCGCATGGTGACTGTTGTATTCAATCCCGATGCAATTACTGTGTTTCATCAACACTCTGATAGTCCATAAAAATACAGAATGCCTCCAGATGTTCATCGGAAAGTACTACTGGTCTTCCAGGGAACGATCAAAGCGTTGAGTATTTGAGACAACACTCATATGGAGGAAAGTGCGCATGGTGACTATTGTATTCAATCCCGATGCAATTTCTGTGTTTCATCAACACTCTGATAGTCCACAGAGTACAGAAAGCCTCCAGATGTGCATCGGAAACTACTACTGGCCTTCCAGGGAACGATCAAATCGTAGACTGTTTGAGACATACCTCCCGTGGAGGAAAGTGCGCATGGTGATTGTTGTATTCAATCCCGATGCAATTTCTGTGTTTCATCAACACTCTGATAGTCCACAGATTACAGAATGCCACCAGATGTGCATCGGAAACTACTACTGGTCTTCCAGGGAACGATCAAAGCGTAGACTCTTTCAGACATTACTCCCATGGAGGAAAGTGCGCATGGTGACTGGCGTATTCAATCCCGATGCAATTTCTGTGTTTCATCAACACTCTGATAGTCCACAGATTACAGAATGCCACCAGATGTGCATCGGAAACTACTACTGGTCTTCCAGGGAACGATCAAAGCGTAGATTGTTTGAGACATACCTCCCGTGGAAGAAAGTGGGCATGGTGACTGTTGTATTCAATCCCGATGCAATTACTGTGTTTCATCAACACTCTGATAGTCCACAAATTACAGAATGCCTCCAGATGTGCATCGGAAACTACTACTGGTCTTCCAGGGAACGATCAAAGCGTACCCGGTTTGAGAATTACTCCCATGAAGGAAAGTGCGCATGGTGACTGTTGTATTCAATCCCGATGCAATTTCTGTGTTTCATCAACACTCCGATACTCCACAGATTACAGAATGCCTCCAGATGTGCAACGGAAACTACTACTGGTCTTAGAGGGAACGATCAAAGCGTAGACTGTTTGAGATATTACTCCCATGGAGGAAAGTGCGCATGGTGACTGTTGTATTCAATCCCGGTGCAATTTCTGTGTTTCATCAACACTCTGATAGTCCACAGATTACAGAATGCCTCCAGAAGTGCATCAGAAACTACTACTGTTCTTCCAGGGAACGATCAAAACGTAAACTCCTTGAGACATGACTCCCATGGAGGAAAGTGCGCATGGTGACTGTTGTATTCAATCCATGCATTTTCTGTGTTTCATTAACACTCTTGATAGTCCACAGATTACAGAATGCCACGAGATGTGCATCGGAAACTGCTACTGGTCTTCCAGGGAACGATCAAAGCGTGGACTGTTTGAGACATACCTCCCATGGAGGAAAGTGAGCATGGTGACTGTCGTATTCAATCCCGATGCAATTTCTGTGTTTCATCAACACTCTGATAGTCCACAGATTACAGAATGCCTCAAGATGTGCATCGGAAACTACTACTGGTTTTCCAGGGAACGATCAAAGCGTATACTGTTCGAGACATACCTCCCGTGGAGAAAAGTGCGCATGGTGACTGTTGTATTCAATCCTTATGAAATTTCTGTGTTTCTTTAACACTCTGATAGTCCACAGATTACAGAAGGCCACCAGATGTGCATCGGAAACTGCTACTGGTCTTACAGGGAACGATCAAAGAATAGACTGTTTGAGAATTACTTCCATGGAGGAAAGTGCGCATAGTGACTGTTGTAATCAATCCCGAGGCAATTTCTGTGTTTCATCAACACTCTGACAGTCCACAGATTACAGAATGCCTCCAGGTGTGCATCGGAAACTACTACTGGTCTTCCAGGGAACGATCAAAGCGTAGACTGTTTGAGACATTACTCCCATGGAGGAAAGTGCGCATGGTGACTGTTGTATTCAATCCCGATGCAATTTCTGTGTTTCATCAACACTCTGATACCCCACAGATTACAGAATGCCTCCAGATGTGCATCGGAAACTTCTACTGGTTTTCCAGGGAACGATCAAAGCGTAGACTCTTTCAGACATTACTCCCATGGAGGAAAGTGCGCATGGTGACTGGCGTATTCAATCCCGATGCAATTTCTGTGTTTCATCAACTCTCTGATAGTCCACAGACTACAGAATGCCTCCAGATGTGCATTGGAAACTACTACTGGTCTTCCAGAGAAAGATCAAAGCGTAGATTCTTTGAGACATAACTCCCATGGAGGGAACTGCGCGTGGAGACTGTTGTATTCAATCCCGATGCAATTTCTGTGTTTCATCAACACTCTGACAGTCCACAGAGTACAGAAAGCCTCCAGATGTGCATCGGAAACTACTACTGGTCTTCCAGGGAACGATCAAAGCGTAGACTGTTTGAGACATTACTTTTATGGAGGAATGTGCGCATGGTGACTGTTGTATTCAATCCCGATGCAATTTCTGTGTTTCATCTACACTCTGATAGTACTCAGATTACAGAATGCCTCCAGATGTGCATCGGAAACTACTACTGGTCTTCTAGGGAACGATCAAAGCGTAGACTGTTAAGACATTACTCCCATGGATGGAAGTGCACATGGTGGCTGTTGTATTCAATCCCGATGCAATTACTGTGTTTCATCAGCACTCTGATAGTCTACACATTACAGAATGTCACCAGATGTGCATCGGAAACTACTACTGGTCTTCCAGGGAACGATTAAAGCGTAGACTGTTTGAGAATTACTCCCATGGAGGAAAGTGCGCATGGTGACTGTTGTATTCAATCCCGATGCAATTTCTGTGTTTCGTCAACACTCTAATAGTCCACAGATTACAGAATGCCTCCAGATGTACATCGGAAACTACTACTGGTCTTCCAGAGAACGATCAAACCGTATACTCTTTCAGACATTACTCCCATGGAGGAAAGTGCGGATGGTGACTGTTGTATTCAATCCCGATGCAATTTCTGTGTTTCATCAACACTCTGATAGTCCACAGACTACAGAATGCCTCCAGATGTGCATTGGAAACTACTACTAGTCTTCCAGAGAAAGATCAAAGCGTAGATTCTTTGAGACATAACTCACATGGAGGGAACTGCGCATGGAGACTGTTGTATTCAATCCCGATGCAATTTCTGTGTTTCATCAACACTCTGACAGTCCACAGTGTACAGAAAGCCTCCAGATGTGCATCGGAAACTACTACTGGTCTTCCAGGGAACGATCAAAGCGTAGACTGTTAGAGACATAATCTCATGGAGGAAAGTGCGCATGGTGACTGTTGTATTCAATCCCGATGCAATTACTGTGTTTCATCAACACTCTGATAGTCCACAAAAATACAGAATGCCTCCAGATGTTCATCGGAAACTACTACTGGTCTTCCAGGGAACGATCAAATAGTTGAGTATTTGAGACAATACTCATATGGAGGAAAGTGCGCATGGTGACTATTGTATTCAATCCCGATGCAATTTCTGTGTTTCATCTACACTCTGATAGTCCACAGAGTACAGAAAGCCTCCAGATGTGCATCGGAAACTACTACTGGTCTTCCAGGGAACGATCAAATCGTAGAATGTTTCAGACATACCTCCCGTGGAGGAAAGTGCGCATGGTGATTGTTGTATTCAATCCCGATGCAATTTCTGTGTGTCATCAACACTCTGATAGTCCACAAATTACAGAATGCATACAGATGTTCATCGGAAACTACTACTGGTCTTCCAGGGAACGATCAAATCGTAGACTGTTTGAGAATTACTCCCATGAAGGGAATTGCGCATCGTGACTGTTGTATTCAATCCCGATGCAATTTCTGTGTTTCATCAACACTCTGATAGTCCACAGATTACAGAATGCCACGAGATGTGCATCGGAGACTACTACTGGTCTTCCAGGGAACGATCAAAGCGTAGACTCTTTCAGACATTACTCCCATGGAGGAAAGTGCGCATGGTGACTGGCGTATTCAATCCCGATGCAATTTCTGTGTTTCATCAACACTCTGATAGTCCACAGATTACAGAATGCCACCAGATGTGCATCGGAGACTACTACTGGTCTTCCAGGGAACGATCAAAGCGTAGTTTGTTTGAGACATACCTCCCGTGGAAGAAAGTGCGTATGGTGACTGTTGTATTCAATCCCGATGCAATTTCTGTGTTTCATCAACACTCTGATAGTCCACAGATTACAGAATGTCACCAGATGTGCATCGGAAACTACTACTGGTCTTCCAGGGAACGATCAAAGCGTAGACTGTTTGGGACATTACTCAAATGGAGGAAAGTGCACATGGTGATTGTTGTATTCAATCCCGATTCAATTTCTGTGTTTCATCAACACTCTGATAGTCCACAGATTACAGAATGCCACGAGATGTGCATCGGAAACTACTACTGGTCTTCCAGGGAACGATCAAAACGTAGACTCTTTCAGACATTACTCCCATGGAGAAAAGTGCGCATGGTGACTGGCGTATTCAATCCCGATGCAATTTCTGTGTTTCATCAACACTCTGATAGTCCACAGATTACAGAATGCCACCAGATGTGCATCGGAAACTACTACTGGTCTTCCAGGGAACGATCAAAGCGTAGATTGCTTGAGACATACCTCCCGTGGAAGAAAGTGCGTATGGTGACTGTTGTATTCAATGCCGATGCAATTTCTGTATTTCATCAACACTCTGATAGTCCACAGATTACAGAATGTCACCAGATGTGCATCGGAAACTACTACTGGTCTTCCAGGTAACGATCAAAGCGTAGACTGTTTGGGACATTACTCCCATGGAGGAAAGTGCACATGGAGATTGTTGTATTCAATCCCGATTCAATTTCTGTGTTTCATCAACACTCTGATAGTCCACAGATTACCTAATGCCTCCAGATGTGCATGGGAAACTACTACTGGTCTTCCAGGGAACGATCAAAACGTAAACTCTTTGAGACATTACTCCCATGGAGGAAAGTGCGCATCCTGACTGTTGTATTCGATCCCGATGCAATTTCTGTGTTCCATCAACACTCTGATAGTCCACAGACTACAGAATGCCACCAGAGGTGCATCGGAAGCTACTACTGGTCTTCCAGGGAAAGATCAAAGCGTAGACTTTTTGAGACATAACTCCCATGGAGGAAACTGCGCATGGAGACTGTTGTATACAATCCCGATGCAATTTCTGTGTTTCATCAACACTCTGACAGTCCACAGAGTACAGAGAGCCTCCAGATGTGCATCGGAATCTACTACTGGTCTTCCAGGGAACGATCAAAGCGTAGACTGTTTGAGACATTACTCCCATGGAGGAAAGTGGGCATGGTGACTGTTGTATTCAATCCCGATGCAATTACTGTGTTTCATCAACAATCTGATAGTCCACAAATTACAGAATTCCCTCCAGATGTGCATCGGAAACTACTACTGGACTTCCAGGGAACGATCAAAGCGTACCTGGTTTGAGAATTGCTCCCATGAAGGAAAGTGCGCATGGTGACTGTTGTATTCAATCCCGATGCAATTTCTGTGTTTCATCAACACTCTGATACTCCACAGATTACAGAATGCCTCCAGATGTGCATCGGAAACTACTACTGGTCTTAGAGGGAACGATCAAAGCGTAGACTGTTTGAGATATTACTCCCATGGAGGAAAGTGCGCATGGTGACTGTTGTATTCAATCCCGTTGCAATTTCTGTGTTTCATCAACACTCTGATAGTCCACAGATTACAGAATGCGTCCAGAAGTGCATCAGAAACTACTACTAATCTTCCAGGGAACGATCAAAACGTAAACTCCTTGAGACATTATTCCCATGGAGGAAAGTGCGCATGGTGACTGTTGTATTCAATCCATGTATTTTCTGTGATTCATTAACACTCTTGATAGTCCACAGATTACAGAATGCCACGAGATGTGCATCGGAAGCTACTACTGGTCTTCCAGGGAACGATCAAAGCGTGGACTGTTTGAGACATACCTCCCATGGAGGAAAGTGAGCATGGTGACTGTCGTATTCAATCCCGATGCAATTTCTGTGTTTCATCAACACTCTGATAGTCCACAGATTACAGAATGCCTCCAGATGTGCATCGGAAACTACTACTGGTCTTCCAGGGAACGATCAAAGCGTAGACTGTTCGAGACATACCTCCCGTGGAGAAAAGTGCGCATGGTGACTGTTGTATTCAATCCTTATGAAATTTCTGTGTTTCTTTAACACTCTGATAGTCCACAGATTACAGAAGGCCACCAGATGTGCATCGGAAACTGCTACTGGTCTTACAGGGAACGATCAAAGAATAGACTGTTTGAGAATTACTTCCATGGAGGAATGTGCGCATGGTGACTGTTGTATTCAATCCCGAGGCAATTTCTGTGTTTCATCAACACTCTGACAGTCCACAGATTACAGAATGCCTCCAGGTGTGCATCGGAAACTACTACTGGTCTTCCAGGGAACGATCAAAACGTAGACTGTTTGAGACATTACTCCCATGGAGGAAAGTGCGCATGGTGACTGTTGTATTCAATCCCGATGCAATTTCTGTGTTTCATCAACACTCTGATACCCCACAGATTACAGAATGCCTCCAGATGTGCATCGGAAACTACTACTGGTTTTCCAGGGAACGATCAAAGCGTAGACTCTTTCAGACATTACTCCCATGGAGGAAAGTGCGCATGGTGACTGGCGTATTCAATCCCGATGCAATTTCTGTGTTTCATCAACTCTCTGATAGTCCACAGACTACAGAATGCCTCCAGATGTGCATTGGAAACTACTACTGGTCTTCCAGAGAAAGATCAAAGCGTAGATTCTTTGAGACATAACTCCCATGGAGGGAACTGCGCGTGGAGACTGTTGTATTCAATCCCGATGCAATTTCTGTGTTTCATCAACACTCTGACAGTCCACAGAGTACAGAAAGCCTCCAGATGTGCATCGGAAACTACTACTGGTCTTCCAGGGAACGATCAAAGCGTAGACTGTTTGAGACCTTACTTTTATGGAGGAATGTGCGCATGGTGACTGTTGTATTCAATCCCGATGCAATTTCTGTGTTTCATCTACACTCTGATAGTACTCAGATTACAGAATGCCTCCAGATGTGCATCGGAAACTACTACTGGTCTTCTAGGGAACGATCAAAGCGTAGACTGTTAAGACATTACTCCCATGGATGGAAGTGCACATGGTGGCTGTTGTATTCAATCCCGATGCAATTACTGTGTTTCATCAGCACTCTGATAGTCTACACATTACAGAATGTCACCAGATGTGCATCGGAAACTACTACTGGTCTTCCAGGGAACGATTAAAGCGTAGACTGTTTGAGAATTACTCCCATGGAGGAAAGTGCGCATGGTGACTGTTGTATTCAATCCCGATGCAATTTCTGTGTTTCGTCAACACTCTAATAGTCCACAGATTACAGAATGCCTCCAGATGTACATCGGAAACTACTACTGGTCTTCCAGAGAACGATCAAACCGTAGACTCTCTCAGACATTACTCCCATGGAGGAAAGTGCGGATGGTGACTGTTGTATTCAATCCCGATGCAATTTCTGTGTTTCATCAACACTCTGATAGTCCACAGACTACAGAATGCCTCCAGATGTGCATTGGAAACTACTACTAGTCTTCCAGGGAACGATCAAAGCGTAGACTGTTAGAGACATAATCTCATGGAGGAAAGTGCGCATGGTGACTGTTGTATTCAATCCCGATGCAATTACTGTGTTTCATCAACACTCTGATAGTCCACAAAAATACAGAATGCCTCCAGATGTTCATCGGAAACTACTACTGGTCTTCCAGGGAACGATCAAATAGTTGAGTATTTGAGACAATACTCATATGGAGGAAAGTGCGCATGGTGACTATTGTATTCAATCCCGATGCAATTTCTGTGTTTCATCTACACTCTGATAGTCCACAGAGTACAGAGAGCCTCCAGATGTGCATCGGAAACTACTACTGGTCTTCCAGGGAACGATCAAATCGTAGAATGTTTCAGACATACCTCCCGTGGAGGAAAGTGCGCATGGTGATTGTTGTATTCAATCCCGATGCAATTTCTGTGTGTCATCAACACTCTGATAGTCCACAAATTACAGAATGCATACAGATGTTCATCGGAAACTGCTACTGGTCTTCCAGGGAACGATCAAAGCGTAGACTGTTTGAGAATTACTCCCATGAAGGAAATTGCGCATCGTGACTGTTGTATTCAATCCCGATGCAATTTCTGTGTTTCATCAACACTCTGATAGTCCACAGATTACAGAATGCCACGAGATGTGCATCGGAGACTACTACTGGTCTTCCAGGGAACGATCAAAGCGTAGACTCTTTCAGACATTACTCCCATGGAGGAAGGTGCGCATGGTGACTGGCGTATTCAATCCCGATGCTATTTCTGTGTTTCATCAACACTCTGATAGTCCACAGATTACAGAATGCCACCAGATGTGCATCGGAGACTACTACTGGTCTTCCAGGGAACGATCAAAGCGTAGTTTGTTTGAGACATACCTCCCGTGGAAGAAAGTGCGTATGGTGACTGTTGTATTCAATCCCGATGCAATTTCTGTGTTTCATCAACACTCTGATAGTCCACAGATTACAGAATGTCACCAGATGTGCATCGGAAACTACTACTGGTCTTCCAGGGAACGATCAAAGCGTAGACTGTTTGGGACATTACTCAAATGGAGGAAAGTGCACATGGTGATTGTTGTATTCAATCCCGATTCAATTTCTGTGTTTCATCAACACTCTGATAGTCCACAGATTACAGAATGCCACGAGATGTGCATCGGAAACTACTACTGGTCTTCCAGGGAACGATCAAAACGTAGACCCTTTCAGACATTACTCCCATGGAGAAAAATGCGCATGGTGACTGGCGTATTCAATCCCGATGCAATTTCTGTGTTTCATCAACACTCTGATAGTCCACAGATTACAGAATGCCACCAGATGTGCATCGGAAACTACTACTGGTCTTCCAGGGAACGATCAAAGCGTAGATTGCTTGCAACATACCTCCCGTGGAAGAAAGTGCGTATGGTGACTGTTGTATTCAATCCCGATGCAATTTCTGTATTTCATCAACACTCTGATAGTCCACAGATTACAGAATGCCACGAGATGTGCATCGGAAGCTACTACTGGTCTTCCAGGGAACGATCAAAGCGTGGACTGTTTGAGACATACCTCCCATGGAGGAAAGTGAGCATGGTGACTGTCGTATTCAATCCCGATGCAATTTCTGTGTTTCATCAACACTCTGATAGTCCACAGATTACAGAATGCCTCCAGATGTGCATCGGAAACTACTACTGGTCTTCCAGGGAACGATCAAAGCGTAGACTGTTCGAGACATACCTCCCGTGGAGAAAAGTGCGCATGGTGACTGTTGTATTCAATCCTTATGAAATTTCTGTGTTTCTTTAACACTCTGATAGTCCACAGATTACAGAAGGCCACCAGATGTGCATCGGAAACTGCTACTGGTCTTACAGGGAACGATCAAAGAATAGACTGTTTGAGAATTACTTCCATGGAGGAAAGTGCGCATGGTGACTGTTGTATTCAATCCCGAGGCAATTTCTGTGTTTCATCAACACTCTGATAGTCCACAGATTACAGAATGCCTCCAGGTGTGCATCGGAAACTACTACTGGTCTTCCAGGGAACGATCAAAGCGTAGACTGTTTGAGACATTACTCCCATGAAGGAATGTGGGCATGGTGACTGTTGTATTCAATCCCGAGGCAATTTCTGTGTTTCATCAACACTCTGACAGTCCACAGATTACAGAATGCCTCCAGGTGTGCATCGGAAACTACTACTGGTCTTCCAGGGAACGATCAAAACGTAGACTGTTTGAGACATTACTCCCATGGAGGAAAGTGCGCATGGTGACTGTTGTATTCAATCCCGATGCAATTTCTGTGTTTCATCAACACTCTGATACCCCACAGATTACAGAATGCCTCCAGATGTGCATCGGAAACTACTACTGGTTTTCCAGGGAACGATCAAAGCGTAGACTCTTTCAGACATTACTCCCATGGAGGAAAGTGCGCATGGTGACTGGCGTATTCAATCCCGATGCAATTTCTGTGTTTCATCAACTCTGATAGTCCACAGACTACAGAATGCCTCCAGATGTGCATTGGAAGCTACTACTGGTCTTCCAGAGAAAGATCAAAGCGTAGGTTCTTTGAGACATAACTCCCATGGAGGGAACTGCGCGTGGAGACTGTTGTGTTCAATCCCGATGCAATTTCTGTGTTTATCAACACTCTGACAGTCCACAGAGTACAGAAAGCCTCCAGATGTGCATCGGAAACTACTACTGGTCTTCCAGGGAAAGATCAAAGCGTAGACTGTTTGAGACATTACTTTTCTGGAGGAATGTGCGCATGGTGACTGTTGTATTCAATCCCGATGCAATTTCTGTGTTTCGCAAACACTCTGATAGTTCTCAGATTACAGAATGCTTCCAGATGTGCATCGGAAACTACTACTGGTCTTCCAAAGAACGATCAAAGCGTAGACTGTTAGAGACATAATCTCATGGAGGAAAGTGCGCATGGTGACTGTTGTATTCAATCCAGATGCAATTTCTGTGTTTCATCAACACTCTGATAGTACTCAGATTACAGAATGCCTCCAGATGTGCATCGGAAACTACTACTGGTCTTCTAGGGAACGATCAAAGCGTAGACTGTTAGGACATTACTCCCATGGATGGAAGTGCGCATGGTGGCTGTTGTATTCAATCCCGATGCAATTACTGTGTTTCATCAACACTCTGATAGTCTACACATTACAGAATGTCACCAGATGTGCATCGGAAACTACTACTGGTCTTCCAGGGAACGATCAAAGCGTAGACTGTTTGAGAATTACTCCAATGGAGGAAAGTGCGCATGGTGACTGTTGTATTCAATCCCGATGCAATTTCTGTGTTTCATCAACACTCTAATAGTCCACAGATTACAGAATGCCTCCAGATGTGCATCGGAAACTACTACTGGTCTTCCAGAGAACGATCAAAGCGTAGACTCTTTCAGACATTACTCCCATGGAGGAAAGTGCGGATGGTGACTGTTGTATTCAATCCCGATGCAATTTCTGTGTTTCATCAACACTCTGATAGTCCACAGACTACAGAATGCCTCCAGATGTGCATTGGAAACTACTACTAGTCTTCCAGAGAAAGATCAAAGCGTAGATTCTTTGATACATAACTCACATGGAGGGAACTGCGTATGGAGACTGTTGTATTCAATCCCGATGCAATTTCTGTGTTTCATCAACACTCTGACAGTCCACAGTGTACAGAAAGCCTCCAGATATGCATCGGAAACTACTACTGGTCTTCCAGGGAACGATCAAAGCGTAGACTGTTAGAGACATAATCTCATGGAGGAAAGTGCGCATGGTGACTGTTGTATTCAATCCCGATGCAATTACTGTGTTTCATCAACACTCTGATAGTCCACAAAAATACAGAATGCCTCCAGATGTTCATCGGAAACTACTACTGGTCTTCCAGGGAACGATCAAAGCGTTGAGTATTTGAGACAATACTCATATGGAGGAAAGTGCGCATGGTGACTATTGTATTCAATCCCGATGCAATTTCTGTGTTTCATCAACACTCTGATAGTCCACAGAATACAGAAAGCCTCCAGATGTGCATCGGAAACTACTACTGGTCTTCCAGGGAACGATCAAATCGTAGACTGTTTGAGACATACCTCCCGTGGAGGAAAGTGCGCATGGTGATTGTTGTATTCAATCCCGATGCAATTTCTGTGTTTCATCAACACTCTGATAGTCCACAAATTACAGAATGCATCCAGAAGTTCATCGGGAACTACTACTGGTCTTCCAGGGAACGATCAAAGCGTAGACTGTTTGAGAATTACTCCCATGAAGGAAAGTGCGCATCGTGACTGTTGTATTCAATCCCGATGCAATTTCTGTGTTTCATCAACATTCTGATACTCCACAGATTACAGAATGCCTCCAGATGTGCATGGGAAACTACTACTGGTCTTCCAGGGAACGATCAAAGCGTAGACTGTTTGAGATATTACTCCCATGGAGGAAAGTGCGCATTTTGACTGTTGTATTCAATCCCGATGCAATTTCTGTGTTTCATCAACACTCTGATAGTCCACAGATTACAGAATGCCACGAGATGTGCATCGGAGACTACTACTGGTCTTCCAGGGAACGATCAAAGCGTAGACTCTTTCAGACATTACTCCCATGGAGGAAAGTGCGCATGCTGACTTGCGTATTCAATCCCGATGCAATTTCTGTGTTTCATCAACACTCTGATAGTCCACAGATTACAGAATGCCACCAAATGTGCATCGGAAACTACTACTGGTCTTCCAGGGAACGATCAAAGCGTAGACTCTTTCAGACATTACTCCCATGGAGGAAAGTGCGGATGGTGACTGTTGTATTCAATCCCGATGCAATTTCTGTGTTTCATCAACACTCTTATAGTCCACAGAGTACAGAAAGCCTCCAGATGTGCATCGGAAACTACTACTGGTCTTCCAGGGAACGATCAAATCGTAGACTGTTTGAGACATGCCTCCCGTGGAGGAAAGAGCGCATGGTGAATGTTGTATTCAATCCCGATGCAATTTCTGTGTTTCATCAACACTCTGATAGTCCACAAATTACAGAATGCATCCAGATGTTCATCGGAAACTACTACTGGTCTTCCAGGGAACGATCAAAGCGTAGACTGTTTGAGAATTACTCCCATGAAGGAAAGTGCGCATCGTGACTGTTGTATTCAATCCCGATGCAATTTCTGTGTTTCATCAACATTCTGATACTCCACAGATTACAGAATGCCTCCAGATGTGCATCGGAAACTACTACTGGTCTTCCTTGGAACGATCAAAGCGTAGACTGTTTGAGATATTACTCCCATGGAGGAAAGTGCGCATGGTGACTGTTGTATTCAATCCCGATGCAATTTCTGTGTTTCATCAACACTCTGATAGTCCACAGATTACAGAATGCCACGAGATGTGCATCGGAGACTACTACTGGTTTTCCAATGAACGATCAAAGCGTAGACTCTTTCAGACATTACTCCCATGGAGGAAAGTGCGCATGGTGACTGGCGTATTCAATCCCGATGCAATTTCTGTGTTTCATCAACACTCTGATAGTCCACAGATTACAGAATGCCACCAGATGTGCATCGGAAACTACTACTGGTCTTCCAGGGAACGATCAAAGCGTAGATTGTTTGAGACATACCTCCCGTGGAAGAAAGTGCGTATGGTGACTGTTGTATTCAATCCCGATGCAATTTCTGTGTTTCATCAACACTCTGATAGTCCACAGATTACCTAATGCCTCCAGATGTGCATGGGAAACTACTACTGGTCTTCCAGGGAACGATCAAAACGTAAACTCTTTGAGACATTACTCCCATGGAGGAAAGTGGGCATCGTGACTGTTGTATTCGATCCCGATGCAATTTCTGTGTTCCATCAACACTCTGATAGTCCACAGACTACAGAATGCCTCCAGATGTGCATCGGAAGCTACTACTGGTCTTCCAGGGAAAGATCAAAGCGTAGACTTTTTGAGACATAACTCCCATGGAGGAAACTGCGCATGGAGACTGTTGTATACAATCCCGATGCAATTTCTGTGTTTCATCAACACTCTGACAGTCCACAGAGTACAGAAAGCCTCCAGATGTGCATTGGAAACTACTACTGCTCTTCCAGGGAACGATCAAAACGTAAACTCCTTGAGACATTACTCCCATGGAGGAAAGTGCGCATGGTGACTGTTGTATTCAATCCATGCATTTTCTGTGTTTCATTAACACTCTTGATAGTCCACAGATTACAGAATGCCACGAGATGTGCATCGGAAACTACTACTCGTCTTCCAGGGAACGATCAAAGCGTGGACTGTTTGAGACATACCTCCCATGGAGGAAAGTGAGCATGGTGACTGTCGTATTCAATCCCGATGCAATTTCTGTGTTTCATCAACACTCTGATAGTCCACAGATTACAGAATGCCACCAGATGTGCATCGGAAACTACTACTGGTCTTCCAGGGAACTATCAAAGCGTAGACTCTTTCAGACATTACTCCCATGGAGGAAAGTGTGGTTGGTGACTGTTGTATTCAATCCCGATGCAATTTCTGTGTTTCATCAACACTCTGATAGTCCACAGATTACAGAATGCATCCAGGTGTGCATGGGAAACTACTACTGGTCTTCCAGGGAACGATCAAAGCGTAGACTGTTTGAGACATTACTCCCATGGAGGAAAGTGCGCATGGTGACTGTTGTATTCAATCCCGATGCAATTTCTGTGTTTCATCAACACTCTGATACCCCACAGATTACAGAATGCCTCCAGATGTGCATCGGAACTACTACTGGTCTTCCAGGGAACGATCAAAGCGTAGACTCTTTCAGACATTACTCCCATGGAGGAAAGTGCGCACAGTGACTGGCGTATTCAATCCCGATGCAATTTCTGTGTTTCATCAACACTCTGATAGTCCACAGATTACAGAATGCCACCAGATGTGCATCGGAAACTACTACTGGTCTTCCAGGGAACGATCAAAGCGTAGACTGTCTGAGAATTACTCCCATGGAGGAAAGTGCACATGGTGACTGTTGTATTCAATCCCGATGCAATTTCTGTGTTTCATCAACACTCTGATAGTCCACAGATTACAGAATGCCTCCAGATGTGCATCGGAAACTACTACTGGTCTTCCAGTTAGCGATCAAAGCGTAGACTCTTTCAGACATTACTCCCATGGAGGAAAGTGCGGATGGTGAGTGTTGTATTCAATCCCGATGCAATTTCTGTGTTTCATCAACACTCTGATAGTCCACAGACTACAGAATGCCTCCAGATGTGCATTGGAAACTACTACTGGTCTTCCAGAGAAAGACTAAAGCGTAGACTTTTTGAGACATAACTCCCATGGAGGAAACTGCGGATGGTGACTGTTGTATTCAATCCCGATGTAATTTCTGTGTTTCATCAACACTCTGATACTCCACAGATTACAGAATTCCTCCAGATGTGCATCGGAAACTACTACTGGTCTTAGAGGAAACGTTCAAAGCGTAGACTGTTTGAGATATTACTCCCTTGGAGGAAAGTGCGCATGGTGACTGTTGTATTCAATCCCGGTGCAATTTCTGTGTATCATCAACACTCTGATAGTCAACAGATTACAGAATGCCTCCAGAAGTGCATCGGAAACTACTACTGTTCTTCCAGGGAACGATCAAAACGTAAACTCCTAGAGACATTACTCCCATGGAGGAAAGTGCGCATCGTGACTGTTGTATTCTATCCATGCATTTTCTGTGTTTCATTAACACTCTTGATAGTCCACAGATTACAGAATGCAACGAGATGTGCATCGGAAACTACTACTGGTCTTCCAGGGAACGATCAAAGCGTAATCTCTTTCAGACATTACTCCCATGGAGGAAAGTGCGGATGGTGACTGTCGTATTGAATCCCGACGCAATTTCTGTGTTTCATCAACACTCTGATAGTCCACAGATTACAGAATGCCACCAGATGTGCATCGGAAACTACTACTGGTCTTCCAGGGAACGATCAAAGCGTAGACTGTTTGAGAATTACTCCCATGGAGGAAAGTGCGCATGGTGACTGTTGTATTCAATCCCGATGCAATTTCTGTGTTTCATCAACACTCTGATACTCCACAGATTACAGAATGCCTCCAGATTTGCATCGGAAACTACTACTGGTCTTCCAGGGAACGATCAAAGCGTAGACTCTTTGAGACATAACTCCCATGGTGGAAACTGCGCATGGAGACTGTTGTATACAATCCCGATGCAATTTCTGTGTTTCAGCAACACTCTGACAGTCCACAGAGTACAGAAAGCCTCCAGATGTGCTTCGGAAACTACTACTGGTCTTCCAGGAAACGATCAAAGCGTAGACTGTTTGAGACATTACTCCCATGGAGGAAAGTGCGCATGGTGATTGTTGTATTCAATCCCGATGCAGTTACTGTGTTTCATCAACACTCTCATAGTCCACAAATTACAGAATGCCTCCAGATGTTCATCGGAAACTACTACTGGTCTTCCAGGGAACGATCAAAACGTAGAGTATTTGAGACATTCCTCCCATGGAGGAAAGTGCACATGGTGACTGTTCTAATCAATCCCGATGCAATTTCTGTGTTTCATCAACACTCTGATCGTCCACAGAGTACAGGAAGCCAACAGATGTGCATCGGAAACTACTACTGGTCTTCCAGGGAACATTGAAAGCGTAGACGGTTAGCGACATTACTCCCATGGATGAAAGTGCGCATGGTGACTGTTGTATTCAATCCCGATGCAATTTTTGTGTTTCATCAACACTCTGATAGTCCACAAATTACAGAATGCCTCCAGATGTTCATCGTAAACTACTACTGGTCTTCCAGGGAACGATCAAAGCGTAGACTGTTTGAGACATTACTCCCATGGAGGAATGTGCGCATGGTGACTGTTGTATTCAATCCCAATGCAATTTCAGTGTTTCATCAACACTCTAATAGTCCACAGATTACAGAATGCCTCCAGGTGTGCATCGGAAACTACTACTGGTCTTCCAGGGAACGATCAAAGCGTAGACTGTTTGAGACATTACTCCCATGGAGGAAAGTGCGCATGGTGACTGTTGTATTCAATCCCGATGCAATTTCTGTGTTTCATCAACACTCTGATACCCCACAGATTACAGAATGCCTCCAGATGTGCATCGGAAACTACTACTGGTCTTCCAGGGAACGATCAACGCGTAGACTCTTTCTGACATTACTCCCATGGAGGAAAGTGCGCATGGTGACTGGCGTATTCAATCCCGATGCAATTTCTGTGTTTCATCAACACTCCGATAGTCCACAGATTACAGAATGCCACCAGATGTGCATCGGAAACTACTAGTGGTCTTCCAGGGAACGATCAAAGCGTAGATTGTTTGAGACATACCTCCCGTGGAAGAAAGTGCGCATGGTGACTGTTGTATTCAATCCCGATGCAATTTCTGTGTTTCATCAACACTCTGATAGTCCACAGATTACAGAATGCCTCCAGATGTGCATCGGAAACTACTACTGGTCTTCCAGGGAGCGATCAAATCGTAGACTCTTTCAGACATTACTCCCATGGAGGAAAGTGCGGATGGTGACTGTTGTATTCAATCCCGATGCAATTTCTGTGTTTCATCAACACTCTGATAGTCCACAGATTACCTAATGCCTCCAGATGTGCATGGGAAACTACTACTGGTCTTCCAGGGAACGATCAAAACGTAAACTCTTTGAGACATTACTCCCATGGAGGAAAGTGCGCATCGTGACTGTTGTATTCTATCCATGCATTTTCTGTGTTTCATTAACACTCTTGATAGTCCACAGATTACAGAATGCAACGAGACGTGCATCGGAAACTACTACTGGTCTTCCAGTGAACGATCAAAGCGTAGACTCTTTCAGACATTACTCCCATGGAGGAAAGTGCGGATGGTGACTGTCGTATTGAATCCCGACGCAATTTCTGTGTTTCATCAACACTCTGATAGTCCACAGATTACAGAATGCCACCAGATGTGCATCGGAAACTACTACTGGTCTTCCAGGGAACGATCAAAGCGTAGACTGTTTGAGAATTACTCCCATGGAGGAAAGTGCGCATGGTGACTGTTGTATTCAATCCCGATGCAATTTCTGTGTTTCATCAACACTCTGATACTCCACAGATTACAGAATGCCTCCAGATGTGCATCGGAAACTACTACTGGTCTTCCAGGGAACGATCAAAGCGTAGACTCTTTGAGACATAACTCCCATGGAGGAAACTGCGCATGGAGACTGTTGTATACAATCCCGATGCAATTTCTGTGTTTCATCAACACTCTGACAGTCCACAGAGTACAGAAAGCCTCTAGATGTGCATCGGAAACTACTACTTGTCCTCCAGGGAACGATCAAAGCGTAGACTGTTAGAGACATTACTCTGATGGAGGAAAGTGCGCATGGTGACTGTTGTATTCAATCCCGATGCAATTTCTGTGTTTCATCAACACTCTGATAGTCGTCAGATTACAGAATGCCTCCAGATGTGCATCGGAAACTACTACTGGTCATCCAGGGAACAATCAAAGCGTAGACTGTTTGGGACATTACTCCCATGGAGGAAAGTGCACATGGTGATTGTTGTATTCAATCCCGATTCAATTTCTGTGTTTCATCAACACGCTGATAGTCCGCAGATTACCTAATGCCTCCAGATATGCATCGCAAACTTCTACTGGTCTTCCAGGGAACGATCAAAACGTAAACTCTTTGTGATATTACTCCCATGGAGGAAAGTGCGCATCGTGAATGTTGTATTCAATCCCGATGCAATTTCTGTGTTTCATCAACACTCTGATAGTCCACAGACTACAGAATGCCTCCAGATGTGCATCGGAAGCTACTACTGGTCTTCCAGGGAAAGATCAAATCGTAGACTCTTTGAGACCTAACTCCAATGGAGGAAACTGCGCATGGAGACTGTTGTATACAATCCCGATGCAATTTCTGTGTTTCAGCAACACTCTGACAGTCCACAGAGTACAGAAAGCCTCCAGATGTGCTTCGGAAACTACTACTGGTCTTCCAGGAAACGATCAAAGCGTAGACTGTTTGAGACATTACTCCCATGGAGGAAAGTGCGCATGGTGATTGTTGTATTCAATCCCGATGCAGTTACTGTTTTTCATCAACACTCTCATAGTCCACAAATTACAGAATGCCTCCAGATGTTCATCGGAAACTACTACTGGTCTTCCAGGGAACGATCAAAACGTAGAGTATTTGAGACATTCCTCCCATGGAGGAAAGTGCACATGGTGACTTCTATTCAATCCCGATGCAATTTCTGTGTTTCATCAACACTCTGATAGTCCACAGATTACAGAATGCCTCCAGATGTGCATCGGAAACTACTACTGGTCTTCCAGGGAGCGATCAAAGCGTAGACTCTTTCAGACATTACTCCCATGGAGGAAAGTGCGGATGGTGACTGTTGTATTCAATCCCGATGCAATTTCTGTGTTTCATCAACACTCTGATAGTCCACAGATTACCTAATGCCTCCAGATGTGCATGGGAAACTACTACTGGTCTTCCAGGGAACGATCAAAACGTAAACTCTTTGAGACATTACTCCCATGGAGGAAAGTGCGCATCGTGACTGTTGTATTCTATCCATGCATTTTCTGTGTTTCATTAACACTCTTGATAGTCTACAGATTACAGAATGCAACGAGATGTGCATCGGAAACTACTACTGGTCTTCCAGGGAACGATCAAAGCGTAGACTCTTTCAGACATTACTCCCATGGAGGAAAGTGCGGATGGTGACTGTCGTATTGAATCCCGACGCAATTTCTGTGTTTCATCAACACTCTGATAGTCCACAGATTACAGAATGCCTCCAGATGTGCATCGGAAACTACTACTGGTCTTCCAGGGAACGATCAACGCGTAGACTCTTTCTGACATTACTCCCATGGAGGAAAGTGCGCATGGTGACTGGCGTATTCAATCCCGATGCAATTTCTGTGTTTCATCAACACTCTGATAGTCCACAGATTACAGAATGCCACCAGATGTGCATCGGAAACTACTAGTGGTCTTCCAGGGAACGATCAAAGCGTAGATTGTTTGAGACATACCTCCCGTGGAAGAAAGTGCGCATGGTGACTGTTGTATTCAATCCCGATGCAATTTCTGTGTTTCATCAACACTCTGATAGTCCACAGATTACAGAATGCCTCCAGATGTGCATCGGAAACTACTACTGGTCTTCCAGGGAGCGATCAAAGCGTAGACTCTTTCAGACATTACTCCCATGGAGGAAAGTGCGGATGGTGACTGTTGTATTCAATCCCGATGCAATTTCTGTGTTTCATCAACACTCTGATAGTCCACAGATTACCTAATGCTTCCAGATGTGCATGGGAAACTACTACTGGTCTTCCAGGGAACGATCAAAACGTAAACTCTTTGAGACATTACTCCCATGGAGGAAAGTGCGCATCGTGACTGTTGTATTCTATCCATGCATTTTCTGTGTTTCCTTAACACTCTTGATAGTCCACAGATTACAGAATGCAACGAGATGTGCATCGGAAACTACTACTGGTCTTCCAGGGAACGATCAAAGCGTAGACTCTTTCAGACATTACTCCCATGGAGGAAAGTGCGGATGGTGACTGTCGTATTGAATTCCGACGCAATTTCTGTGTTTCATCAACACTCTGATAGTCCACAGATTACAGAATGCCACCAGATGTGCATCGGAAACTACTACTGGTCTTCCAGGGAACGATCAAAGCGTAGACTGTTTGAGAATTACTCCCATGGAGGAAAGTGCGCATGGTGACTGTTGTATTCAATCCCGATGCAATTTCTGTGTTTCATCAACACTCTGATACTCCACAGATTACAGAATGCCTCCAGATGTGCATCGGAAACTACTACTGGTCTTCCAGGGAACGATCAAAGCGTAGACTCTTTGAGACATAACTCCCATGGAGGAAACTGCGCATGGAGACTGTTGTATACAATCCCGATGCAATTTCTGTGTTTCATCAACACTCTGACAGTCCACAGAGTACAGAAAGCCTCTAGATGTGCATCGGAAACTACTACTTGTCCTCCAGGGAACGATCAAAGCGTAGACTGTTAGAGACATTACTCTGATGGAGGAAAGTGCGCATGGTGACTGTTGTATTCAATCCCGATGCAATTTCTGTGTTTCATCAACACTCTGATAGTCGTCAGATTACAGAATGCCTCCAGATGTGCATCGGAAACTACTACTGGTCATCCAGGGAACAATCAAAGCGTAGACTGTTTGGGACATTACTCCCATGGAGGAAAGTGCACATGGTGATTGTTGTATTCAATCCCGATTCAATTTCTGTGATTCATCAACACGCTGATAGTCAGCAGATTACCTAATGCCTCCAGATATGCATCGCAAACTTCTACTGGTCTTCCAGGGAACGATCAAAACGTAAACTCTTTGTGATATTACTCCCATGGAGGAAAGTGCGCATCGTGAATGTTGTATTCAATCCCGATGCAATTTCTGTGTTTCATCAACACTCTGATAGTCCACAGACTACAGAATGCCTCCAGATGTGCATCGGAAGCTACTACTGGTCTTCCAGGGAAAGATCAAATCGTAGACTCTTTGAGACATAACTCCCATGGAGGAAACTGCGCATGGAGACTGTTGTATACAATCCCGATGCAATTTCTGTGTTTCAGCAACACTCGGACAGTCCACAGAGTACAGAAAGCCTCCAGATGTGCTTCGGAAACTACTACTGGTCTTCCAGGAAACGATCAAAGCGTAGACTGTTTGAGACATTACTCCCATGGAGGAAAGTGCGAATGGTGATTGTTGTATTCAATCCCGATGCAGTTACTCTGTTTCATCAACACTCTCGTAGTCCACAAATTACAGAATGCCTCCAGATGTTCATCGGAAACTACTACTGGTCTTCCAGGGAACGATCAAAACGTAGAGTATTTGAGACATTCCTCCCATGGAGGAAAGTGCACATGGTGACTGTTCTATTCAATCCCGATGCAATTTCTGTGTTTCATCAACACTCTGATAGTCCACAGATTACAGAATGCCACCAGATGTGCATCGGAAACTACTAGTGGTCTTCCAGGGAACGATCAAAGCGTAGATTGTTTGAGACATACCTCCCGTGGAAGAAAGTGCGCATGGTGACTGTTGTATTCAATCCCGATGCAATTTCTGTGTTTCATCAACACTCTGATAGTCCACAGATTACAGAATGGCTCCAGATGTGCATCGGAAACTACTACTGGTCTTCCAGGGAGCGATCAAAGCGTAGACTCTTTCAGACATTACTCCCATGGAGGAAAGTGCGGATGGTGACTGTTGTATTCAATCCCGATGCAATTTCTGTGTTTCATCAACACTCTGATAGTCCACAGATTACCTAATGCCTCCAGATGTGCATGGGAAACTACTACTGGTCTTCCAGGGAACGATCAAAACGTAAACTCTTTGAGACATTACTCCCATGGAGGAAAGTGCGCATCGTGACTGTTGTATTCTATCCATGCATTTTCTGTGTTTCATTAACACTCTTGATTGTCCACAGATTACAGAATGCAACGAGATGTGCATCGGAAACTACTACTGGTCTTCCAGGGAACGATCAAAGCGTAGACTCTTTCAGACATTACTCCCATGGAGGAAAGTGCGGATGGTGACTGTCGTATTGAATCCCGACGCAATTTCTGTGTTTCATCAACACTCTGATACCCCACAGATTACAGAATGCCTCCAGATGTGCATCGGAAACTACTACTGGTCTTCCAGGGAACGATCAACGCGTAGACTCTTTCTGACATTACTCCCATGGAGGAAAGTGCGCATGGTGACTGGCGTATTCAATCCCGATGCAATTTCTGTGTTTCATCAACACTCTGATAGTCCACAGATTACAGAATGCCACCAGATGTGCATCGGAAACTACTAGTGGTCTTCCAGGGAGCGATCAAAGCGTAGACTCTTTCAGACATTACTCCCATGGAGGAAAGTGCGGATGGTGACTGTTGTATTCAATCCCGATGCAATTTCTGTGTTTCATCAACACTCTGATAGTCCACAGATTACCTAATGCCTCCAGATGTGCATGGGAAACTACTACTGGTCTTCCAGGGAACGATCAAAACGTAAACTCTTTGAGACATTACTCCCATGGAGGAAAGTGCGCATCGTGACTGTTGTATTCTATCCATGCATTTTCTGTGTTTCATTAACACTCTTGATAGTCCACAGATTACAGAATGCAACGAGATGTGCATCGGAAACTACTACTGGTCTTCCAGGGAACGATCAAAGCGTAGACTCATTCAGACATTACTCCAATGGAGGAAAGTGCGGATGGTGACTATCGTATTGAATCCCGACGCAATTTCTGTGTTTCATCAACACTCTGATAGTCCACAGATTACAGAATGCCACCAGATGTGCATCGGAAACTACTACTGGTCTTCCAGGGAACGATCAAAGCGTAGACTGTTTGAGAATTACTCCCATGGAGGAAAGTGCGCATGGTGACTGTTGTATTCAATCCCGATGCAATTTCTGTGTTTCATCAACACTCTGATACTCCACAGATTACAGAATGCCTCCAGATGTGCATCGGAAACTACTACTGGTCTTCCAGGGAACGATCAAAGCGTAGACTCTTTGAGACATAACTCCCATGGAGGAAACTGCGCATGGAGACTGTTGTATACAATCCCGATGCAATTTCTGTGTTTCATCAACACTCTGACAGTCCACAGAGTACAGAAAGCCTCTAGATGTGCATCGGAAACTACTACTTGTCCTCCAGGGAACGATCAAAGCGTAGACTGTTAGAGACATTACTCTGATAAAGGAAAGTGCGCATGGTGACTGTTGTATTCAATCCTGATGCAATTTCTGTGTTTCATCAACACTCTGATAGTCGTCAGATTACAGAATGCCTCCAGATGTGCATCGGAAACTACTACTGGTCATCCAGGTAACAATCAAAGCGTAGACTGTTTGGGACATTACTCCCATGGAGGAAAGTGCACATGGTGATTGTTGTATTCAATCCCGATTCAATTTCTGTGTTTCATCAACACGCTGATAGTCCGCAGATTACCTAATGCCTCCAGATATGCATCGCAAACTTCTACTGGTCTTCCAGGGAACGATCAAAACGTAAACTCTTTGTGATATTACTCCCATGGAGGAAAGTGCGCATCGTGAATGTTGTATTCAATCCCGATGCAATTTCTGTGTTTCATCAACACTCTGATACTCCACAGACTACAGAATGCCTCCAGATGTGCATCGGAAGCTACTACTGGTCTTCCAGGGAAAGATCAAATCGTAGACTCTTTGAGACATAACTCCCATGGAGGAAACTGCGCATGGAGACTGTTGTATACAATCCCGATGCAATTTCTGTGTTTCAGCAACACTCTGACAGTCCACAGAGTACAGAAAGCCTCCAGATGTGCTTCGGAAACTACTACTGGTCTTCCAGGAAACGATCAAAGCGTAGACTGTTTGAGACATTACTCCCATGGAGGAAAGTGCGCATGGTGATTGTTGTATTCAATCCCGATGCAGTTACTGTGTTTCATCAACACTCTCATAGTCCACAAATTACAGAATGCCTCCAGATGTTCATCGGAAACTACTACTGGTCTTCCAGGGAACGATCAAAACGTAGAGTATTTGAGACATTCCTCCCATGGAGGAAAGTGCACATGGTGACTGTTCTATTCAATCCCGATGCAATTTCTGTGTTTCATCAACACTCTGATCGTCCAGAGAGTACAGGAAGCCAACAGATGTGCATCGGAAACTACTACTGGTCTTCCAGGGAACATTGAAAGCGTAGACGGTTAGCGACATTACTCCCATGGATTAAAGTGCGCATGGTGACTGTTGTATTCAATCCCGATGCAATTTTTGTGTTTCATCAACACTCTGATAGTCCACAAATTACAGAATGCCTCCAGATGTTCATCGTAAACTACTACTGGTCTTCCAGGGAACGATCAAAGCGTAGACTGTTTGAGACACTACTCCCATGGAGGAATGTGCGCATGGTGACTGTTGTATTCAATCCCAATGCAATTTCTGTGTTTCATCAACACTCTAATAGTCCACAGATTACAGAATACCTCCAGGTGTGCATCGGAAACTACTACTGGTCTTCCAGGGAACGATCAAAGCGTAGACTGTTTGAGACATTACTCCCATGGAGGAAAGTGCGCATGGTGACTGTTGTATTCAATCCCGATGCAATTTCTGTGTTTCATCAACACTCTGATACCCCACAGATTACAGAATGCCTCCAGATGTGCATCGGAAACTACTACTGGTCTTCCAGGGAACGATCAACGCGTAGACTCTTTCTGACATTACTCCCATGGAGGAAAGTGCGCATGGTGACTGGCGTATTCAATCCCGATGCAATTTCTGTGTTTCATCAACACTCTGATAGTCCACAGATTACAGAATGCCACCAGATGTGCATCGGAAACTACTAGTGGTCTTCCAGGGAACGATAAAAGCGTAGATTGTTTGAGACATACCTCCCGTGTAAGAAAGTGCGCATGGTGACTGTTGTATTCAATCCCGATGCAATTTCTGTGTTTCATCAACACTCTGATAGTCCACAGATTACAGAATGCCTCCAGATGTGCATCGGAAACTACTACTGGTCTTCCAGGGAGCGATCAAAGCGTAGACTCTTTCAGACATTACTCCCATGGAGGAAAGTGCGGATGGTGACTGTTGTATTCAATCCCGATGCAATTTCTGTGTTTCATCAACACTCTGATAGTCCACAGATTACCTAATGCCTCCAGATGTGCATGGGAAACTACTACTGGTCTTCCAGGGAACGATCAAAACGTAAACTCTTTGAGACATTACTCCCATGGAGGAAAGTGCGCATCGTGACTGTTGTATTCGATACCGATGCAATTTCTGTGTTCCATCAACACTCTGATAGTCCACAGACTACAGAATGCCTCCAGATGTGCATCGGAAGCTACTACTGGTCTTCCAGGGAAAGATCAAAGGGTAGGCTTTTTGAGACATAACTCCCATGGAGGAAACTGCGCATGGAGACTGTTGTATACAATCCCGATGCAATTTCTGTGTTTCATCAACACTCTGACAGTCCACAGAGTACAGAAAGCCTCCAGATGTGCATCGGAAACTACTACTGGTCTTCCAGGGAACGATCAAAGCGTAGACTGTTTGAGACATTACTCCCATGGAGGAAAGTGCGCATGGTGACTGTTGTATTCAATCCCGATGCAATTTCTGTGTTTCATCAACACTCTGATAGTCCACAGATTACAGAATGCCACCAGATGTGCATCGGAAACTGCTACTGGTCTTCCAGGGAACGATCAAAGCGTAGATTGTTTGAGACATACCTCCCGTGGAAGAAAGTGCGCATGGTGACTGTTGTATTCAATCCCGATGCAATTTCTGTGTTTCATCAACACTCTGATAGTCCACAGATTACAGAATGTCACCAGATGTGCATCGGAAACTACTACTGGTCTTCCAGGGAACGATCAAAGCGTAGACTGTTTGAGAATTACTCCCATGGAGGAAAGTGCGCATGGTGACTGTTGTATTCAATCCCGATGCAATTTCTGTGTTTCATCAACACTCTGATAGTCCACAGATTACAGAATGCCTCCAGATGTGCATCGGAAACTACTACTGGTCTACCAGGGAGCGATCAAAGCGTAGACTCTTTCAGACATTACTCCCATGGAGGAAAGTGCGGATGGTGACTGTTGTATTCAATCCCGATGCAATTTCTGTGTTTCATCAACACTCTGATAGTCCACAGATTACAGAAAGCCTCCAGATGTGCATCGGAAACTACTACTGGTCTTCCAGGGAACGATCAAAGCGTAGACTGTTTGAGAATTACTCCCATGGAGGAAAGTGCGCATGGTGACTGTTGTATTCAATCCCGATGCAATTTCTGTGTTTCATCAACACTCTGACAGTCCACAGCGTACAGAATGCCTCCAGATGTGCATCGGAAACTACTACTGGTCTTCCAGGGAACGATCAAAGCGTAGACTGTTTGAGAATTACTCCCATGGAGGAAAGTGCGCATGGTGACTGTTGTATTCAATCCCGATGCAATTTCTGTGTTTCATCAACACTCTGATAGTCCACAGCTTACCTAATGCCTCCAGATGTGCATGGGAAACAACTACTGGTCTTCCAGGGAACGATCAAAACTTGAACTCTTTGAGACATTACTCCCATGGAGGAAAGTGCGCATCGTGACTGTTGTATTCGATACCGATGCAATTTCTGTGTTCCATCAACACTCTGATAGTCCACAGACTACAGAATGCCTAAAGATGTGCATCGGAAGCTACTACTGGTCTTCCAGGGAAAGATCAAAGCGTAGAGTTTTTGAGACATAACTCCCATGGAGGAAACTGCGCATGGAGACTGTTGTATACAATCCCGATGCAATTTCTGTGTTTCATCAACACTCTGACAGTCCACAGAGTACAGAAAGCCTCCAGATGTGCATCGGAAACTACTACTGGTCTTCCAGGGAACGATCAAAGCGTAGACTGTTTGAGACATTACTCCCATGGAGGAAAGTGCGCATGGTGACTGTTGTATTCAATCCCGATGCAATTACTGTGTTTCATCAACACTCTGATAGTCCACAAATTACAGAATGCCTCCAGATGTGCATCGGAAACTACTACTGGTCTTCCAGGGAATGATCAAAGCGTACCCGGTTTGAGAATTATTCCCATGAAGGAAAGTGCGCTTGGTGACTGTTGTATTCAATCCCGATGCAATTTCTGTGTTTCATCAACACTCTGATACTCCACAGATTACAGAATGCCTCCAGATGTGCATCGGAAACTACTACTGGTCTTAGAGGGAACGATCAAAGCGTAGACTGTTTGAGATATTACTCCCATGGAGGAAAGTGCGCATGGTGACTGTTGTATTCAATCCCGGTGCAATTTCTGTGTTTCATCAACACTCTGATAGTCCACAGATTACAGAATGCCTCCAGAAGTGCATCAGAAACTACTACTGTTCTTCCAGGGAACGATCAAAACGTAAACTCCTTGAGACATTACTCCCATGGAGGAAATTGCGCATGGTGACTGTTGTATTCAATCCATGCATTTTCTGTGTTTCATTAACACTCTTGATAGTAAACAGATTACAGAATGCCACGAGATGTGCATCGGAAACTACTATTGGTCTTCCAGGGAACGATAAAAACGGTGGACTGTTTGAGACATACCTCCCATGGAGGAAAGTGAGCATGGTGACTGTCGTATTCAATCCCGATGCAATTTCTGTGTTTCATCAACACTCTGATAGTCCACAGATTACAGAATGCCACCAGATGTGCATCGGAAACTACTACTGGTCTTCCAGGGAACTATCAAAGCGTAGACTCTTTCAGACATTACTCCCATGGAGGAAAGTGCGGTTGGTGACTGTTGTATTCAATCCCGGTGCAATTTCTGTGTTTCATCAACACTCTGATAGTACACAGACTACAAAATGACTCCATATGTGCATCGGAACCTACTACTGGTCTTCCAGGGAAAGATCAAAGCGTAGACTCTTTGAGACATAACTCCCATGGAGGAAACAGCGCATGGAGACTGTTGTATACAATCCCGATGCAATTTCTGTGTTTCATCAACACTCTGACAGTCCACAGAGTACAGAAAGCCCCCAGATGTGCATCGGAAACTACTACTGGTCTTCCAGGGAACGATCAAAGCGTAGACTGTTTGAGATATTACTCCCATGGAGGAAAGTGCGGATGGTGACTGTTGTATTCAATCCCGATGCAATTTCTGTGTTGCATCAACACTCTGATAGTCCACAGATTACAGAATGCCTCCAGAAGTGCATCGGAAACTACTACTGTTCTTCCAGGGAACGATCAAAGCGTAAACTCCTTGAGACATTACTGCCATGGAGGAAAGTGCGCAAGGTGACTCTTGCATTCAATCCATGCATTTTCTGTGATTCATCAACACTCTGATAGTCCACAGCGTACAGAAAGACTCCAGATGTGCATCGGAAACTACTACTGGTCTTCTAGGGAACGATCAAAGCGTAGACAGTTAGGACATTACTCCCATGGATGGAAGTGCGCATGGTGAATGTTGTATTCAATATCGATGCAATTTCTGTGTTTCATCAACACTCTGATAGTCTACACATTACAGAATGTCACCAGATGTGCATCGGAAGCTACTACTGGTCTTCCAGGGAACGATCAAAGCGTAGACTGTTTGAGAATTACTCCCATGGAGGAAAGTGCGCATGGTGACTGTTGTATTCAATCCCGATGCAATTTCTGTGTTTCATCAACACTCTGATAGTCCACAGATTACAGAATGCATCCAGATGTGCATCGGAAACTACTACTGGTCTTCCAGGGAACGATCAAAGCGTAGACTCTTTCAGACATTACTCCCGTGAAAGAAAGTGCGCATGGTGACTGTTGTATTCAATCCCGATGCAATTTCTATGTTTCATCAACACTCTGATAGTCCACAGATTACAGAATGTCACCAGATGTGCATCGGAAACTACTACTGGTCTTCCAGGGAAAGATCAAAGCGTAGACTTTTTGAGACATAACTCCCATGGAGGAAACTGCGCATGGAGCCTGTTGTATACAATCCCGATGCAATTTCTGTGTTTCATCAACACTCTGACAGTCCACAGATTACAGAAACCCTCCAGATGTGCATCGGAAACTACTACTGGTCTTCCAGGGAACGATCAAAGCGTAAACTGTTTGAGACATTACTCCCATGGAGGAAAGTGCGCATGGTGACTGTTGTATTCAATCCCGATGCAATTACTGTGTTTCATCAACACTCTGATAGTCCACAGATTACAGAATGCGTCCAGATGTGCATCGGAAACTACTACTGGTCTTCCAGGGAACGATCAAAGCGTAGCCGGTTTGAGAATTACACCCATGAAGGAAAGTACGCAATGGTGACTGTTGTATTCAATCCCGATGCAATTTCTGTGTTTCATCAACACTCTGATACTCCATAGATTACAGAATTCCTCCAGATGAGCATCGGAAACTACTACTGGACTTAGAGGAAACGTTCAAAGCGTAGACTGATTGAGATATTACTCCCATGGAGGAAAGTGCGCATGGTGACTGTTGTATTCAATCCCGGTGCAATTTCTGTGTTTCATCAACACTCTGACAGTCCACAGAGTACAGAAAGCCTCTAGATGTGCATCGGAAACTACTACTGGTCTTGCAGGGAACGATCAAAGCGTAGACTGTTAGAGACATTACTCTGATGGAGGAAAGTGCACATGGTGATTGTTGTATTCAATCCCGATTCAATTTCTGTGTTTCATCAACACTCTGATAGTCCACAGATTACCTAATGCCTCCAGATGTGCATGGGAAACTACTACTGGTCTTCCAGGGAACGATCAAAGCGTAAACTCTTTGAGACATTACTCCCATGGAGGAAAGTGCGCATCGTGACTGTTGTATTCGATCCCGATGCAATTTCTGTGTTCCATCAACACGCTGATAGTCCACAGACTACAGAATGCCTCCAGATGTGCATCGGAAGCTACTACTGGTCTTCCAGGGAAAGATCAAAGCGTAGACTTTTTGAGACATATCTCCCATGGAGGAAACTGCGCATGGAGACTGTTGTATACAATCCCGATGCAATTTCTGTGTTTCATCAACACTCTGACAGTCCACAGAGTACAGAAAGCCTCCAGATGTGCATCGGAAACTACTACTGGTCTTCCCGGGAACGATCAAAGCGTAGAGTGTTTGAGACATTACTCCCATGGAGGAAAGTGCGCATGGTGACTGTTGTATTCAATCCCGATGCAGTTACTGTGTTTCATCACCACTCTGATAGTCCACAAATTACAGAATGCCTCCAGATGTGCATCGGAAACTACTACTGGTCTTCCAGGGAACGATCAAAGCGTACCCGGTTTGAGAATTACTCCCATGTAGGAAAGTGCGCATGGTGACTGTTGTATTCAATCCCGATGCAATTTCTGTGTTTCATCAACACTCTGATACTCCACAGATTACAGAATGCCTCCAGATGTGCATCGGAAACTACTACAGGTCTTAGAGGGAACGATCAAAGCGTAGACTGTTTGAGATATTACTCCCATGGAGAAAAGTGCGCATGGTGACTGTTGTATTCAATCCCGGTGCAATTTCTGTGTTTCATCAACACTCTGATAGTCCACAGATTACAGAATGCCTCCAGAAGTGCATCAGAAACTACTACTGTTCTTCCAGGGAACGATCAAAACGTAAACTCCTTGAGACATTACTCCCATGGAGGAAAGTGCGCATGGTGACTGTTGTATTCAATCCATGCATTTTCTGTGTTTCATTAACACTCTTGATAGTCCACAGATTACAGAATGCCACGAGATGTGCATCGGAAACTACTACTGGTCTTCCAGGGAACGATCAAAGCGTGGACTGTTTGAGACATACCTCCCATGGAGGAAAGTGAGCATGGTGACTGTCGTATTCAATCCCGATGCAATTTCTGTGTTTCATCAACACTCTGATAGTCCACAGATTACAGAATGCCACCAGATGTGCATCGGAAACTACTACTGGTCTTCCAGGGAGCTATCAAAGCGTAGACTCTTTCAGACATTACTCCCATGGAGGAAATTGCGGTTGGTGACTGTTGTATTCAATCCCGATGCAATTTCTGTGTTTCATCAACACTCTCATAGTACACAGACTACAAAATGACACCATATGTGCCTCGGAACCTACTAATGGTCTTCCAGGGAAAGATCAAAGCGTAGACTCTTTGAGACATAACTCCCATGGAGGAAACTGCGCATGGAGACTGTTGTATACAATCCCGATGCAATTTCTGTGTTTCATCAACACTCTGACAGTCCACAGAGTACAGAAAGCCTCCAGATGTGCATCGGAAACTACTACTGGTCTTCCAGGGAACGATCAAAGCGTAGACTGTTCGAGACATATCTCCCATGGAGAAAAGTGCGCATGGTGACTGTTGTATTCAATCCTTATGAAATTTCTGTGTTTCTTTAACACTCTGATAGTCCACAGATTACAGAAGGCCACCAGATGTGCATCGGAAACTGCTACTGGCCTTACAGGGAACGATCAAAGAATAGACTGTTTGAGAATTACTTACATGGAGGAAAGTGCGCATGGTGACTGTTGTATTCAATCCCGATGCAATTTCTGTGTTTCATCAACACTCTGATACTCCACAGATTACAGAATGCCTCCAGATGTGCATCGGAAACTACTACTGGTCTTCCAGGGAACGAGCAAAGCGTAGACTGTTTGAGACATTACTCCCATGGAGGAAAGTGCGCATGGTGACTGTTGTATTCAATCCCGATGCAATTTCTGTGTTTCATCAACACTCTGATACCCCACAGATTACAGAATGCCTCCAGATGTGCATCGGAAACTACTACTGGTCTTCCAGGGAACGATCAAAGCGTAGACTGTTTGAGAATTACTCCCATGGAGGAAAGTGCGCATGGTGACTGTTGTATTCAATCCCGATGCAATTTCTGTGTTTCATCAACACTCTGATAGTCCACAGATTACAGAATGCCTCCAGATGTTCATCGGAAACTACTACTGGTCCTCCAGGGAACGATCAAAGCGTAGACTGTTTGGGACATTACTCCCATGGAGGAAAGTGCACATGGTGATTGTTGTATTCAATCCCGATTCAATTTCTGTGTTTCATCAACACTCTGATAGTCCACAGATTACCTAATGCCTCCAGATGTGCATGGGAAACTACTACTGGTCTTCCAGGGAACGATCAAAACGTAAACTCTTTGAGACATTACTCCCATGGAGGAAAGTGCGCATCGTGACTGTTGTATTCGATACCGATGCAATTTCTGTGTTCCATCAACACTCTGATAGTCCACAGACTACAGAATGACTAAAGATGTGCATCGGAAGCTACTACTGGTCTTCCAGGGAAAGATCAAAGCGTAGAGTTTTTGAGACATAACTCCCATGGAGGAAACTGCGCATGGAGACTGTTGTATACAATCCCGATGCAATTTCTGTGTTTCATCAACACTCTGACAGTCCACAGAGTACAGAAAGCCTCCAGATGTGCATCGGAAACTACTACTGGTCTTCCAGGGAACGATCAAAGCGTAGACTGTTTGAGACATTACTCCCATGGAGGAAAGTGCGCATGGTGACTGTTGTATTCAATTCCGATGCAATTACTGTGTTTCATCAACACTCTGATAGTCCACAAATTACAGAATGCCTCCAGATGTGCATCGGAAACTACTACTGGTCTTCCAGGGAACGATCAAAGCGTACCCCGTTTGAGAATTATTCCCATGAAGGAAAGTGCGCATGGTGACTGTTGTATTCAATCCCGATGCAATTTCTGTGTTTCATCAACACTCTGATACTCCACAGATTACAGAATGCCTCCAGATGTGCATCGGAAACTACTACTGGTCTTAGAGGGAACGATCAAAGCGTAGACTGTTTGAGATATTACTCCCATGGAGGAAAGTGCGCATGGTGACTGTTGTATTTAATCCCGCTGCAATTTCTGTGTTTCATCAACACTCTGATAGTCCACAGATTACAGAATGCCTCCAGAAGTGCATCAGAAACTACTACTGTTCTTCCAGGGAACGATCAAAACGTAAACTCCTTGAGACATTACTCCCATGGAGGAAATTGCGCATGTTGACTGTTGTATTCAATCCATGCATTTTCTGTGTTTCATTAACACTCTTGATAGTAAACAGATTACAGAATGCCACGAGATGTGCATCGGAAACTACTATTGGTCTTCCAGGGAACGATAAAAACGGTGGACTGTTTGAGACATACCTCCCATGGAGGAAAGTGAGCATGGTGACTGTCGTATTCAATCCCGATGCAATTTCTGTGTTTCATCAACACTCTGATAGTCCACAGATTACAGAATGCCACCAGATGTGCATCGGAAACTACTACTGGTCTTCCAGGGAACTATCATAGCGTAGACTCTTTCAGACATTACTCCCATGGAGGAAAGTGCGGTTGGTGACTGTTGTATTCAATCCCGATGCAATTTCTGTGTTTCATCAACACTCTGATAGTACACAGACTACAAAATGACTCCATATGTGCATCGGAACCTACTACTGGTCTTCCAGGGAAAGATCAAAGCGTAGACTCTTTGAGACATAACTCCCATGGAGGAAACAGCGCATGGAGACTGTTGTATACAATCCCGATGCAATTTCTGTGTTTCATCAACACTCTGACAGTCCACAGAGTACAGAAAGCCCCCAGATGTGCATCGGAAACTACTACTGGTCTTCCAGGGAACGATCAAAGCGTAGACTGTTTGAGATATTACTCCCATGGAGGAAAGTGCGGATGGTGACTGTTGTATTCAATCCCGATGCAATTTCTGTGTTGCATCAACACTCTGATAGTCCACAGATTACAGAATGCCTCCAGAAGTGCATCGGAAACTACTACTGTTCTTCCAGGGAACGATCAAAGCGTAAACTCCTTGAGACATTACTGCCATGGAGGAAAGTGCGCAAGGTGACTCTTGCATTCAATCCATGCATTTTCTGTGATTCATCAACACTCTGATAGTCCACAGCGTACAGAAAGACACCAGATGTGCATCGGAAACTACTACTGGTCTTCTAGGGAACGATCAAAGCGTAGACAGTTAGGACATTACTCCCATGGATGGAAGTGCGCATGGTGAATGTTGTATTCAATATCGATGCAATTTCTGTGTTTCATCAACACTCTGATAGTCTACACATTACAGAATGTCACCAGATGTGCATCGGAAGCTACTACTGGTCTTCCAGGGAACGATCAAAGCGTAGACTGTTTGAGAATTACTCCCATGGAGGAAAGTGCGCATGGTGACTGTTGTATTCAATCCCGATGCAATTTCTGTGTTTCATCAACACTCTGATAGTCCACAGATTACAGAATGCATCCAGATGTGCATCGGAAACTATTACTGGTCTTCCAGGGAACGATCAAAACGTAGACTCTTTCAGACATTACTCCCGTGGAAGAAAGTGCGCATGGTGACTGTTGTATTCAATCCCGATGCAATTTCTATGTTTCATCAACACTCTGATAGTCCACAGATTACAGAATGTCACCAGATGTGCATCGGAAACTACTACTGGTCTTCCAGGGAAAGATCAAAGCGTAGACTTTTTGAGACATAACTCCCATGGAGGAAACTGCGCATGGAGCCTGTTGTATACAATCCCGATGCAATTTCTGTGTTTCATCAACACTCTGACAGTCCACAGATTACAGAAAGCCTCCAGATGTGCATCGGAAACTACTACTGGTCTTCCAGGGAACGATCAAAGCGTAAACTGTTTGAGACATTACTCCCATGGAGGAAAGTGCGCATGGTGACTGTTGTATTCAATCCCGATGCAATTACTGTGTTTCATCAACACTCTGATAGTCCACAGATTACAGAATGCCTCCAGATGTGCATCGGAAACTACTACTGGTCTTCCAGGGAACGATCAAAGCGTAGCCGGTTTGAGAATTACACCCATGAAGGAAAGTACGCAATGGTGACTGTTGTATTCAGTCCCGATGCAATTTCTGTGTTTCATCAACACTCTGATACTCCATAGATTACAGAATTCCTCCAGATGAGCATCGGAAACTACTACTGGACTTAGAGGAAACGTCCAAAGCGTAGACTGATTGAGATATTACTCCCATGGAGGAAAGTGCGCATGGTGACTGTTGTATTCAATCCCGTTGCAATTTCTGTGTTTCATCAACACTCTGACAGTCCACAGAGTACAGAAAGCCTCTAGATGTGCATCGGAAACTACTACTGGTCTTGCAGGGAACGATCAAAGCGTAGACTGTTAGAGACATTACTCTGATGGAGGAAAGTGCACATGGTGATTGTTGTATTCAATCCCGATTCAATTTCTGTGTTTCATCAACACTCTGATAGTCCACAGATTACCTAATGCCTCCAGATGTGCATGGGAAACTACTACTGGTCTTCCAGGGAACGATCAAAGCGTAAACTCTTTGAGACATTACTCCCATGGAGGAAAGTGCGCATCGTGACTGTTGTATTCGATCCCGATGCAATTTCTGTGTTCCATCAACACTCTGATAGTCCACAGACTACAGAATGCCTCCAGATGTGCATCGGAAGCTACTACTGGTTTTCCAGGGAAAGTTCAAAGCGTAGACTTTTTGAGACATATCTCCCATGGAGGAAACTGCGCATGGAGACTGTTGTATACAATCCCGATGCAATTTCTGTGTTTCATCAACACTCTGACAGTCCACAGAGTACAGAAAGCCTCCAGATGTGCATCGGAAACTACTACTGGTCTTCCCGGGAACGATCAAAGCGTAGACTGTTTGAGACATTACTCCCATGGAGGAAAGTGCGCATGGTGACTGTTGTATTCAATCCCGATGCAGTTACTGTGTTTCATCACCACTCTGATAGTCCACAAATTACAGAATGCCTCCAGATGTGCATCGGAAACTACTACTGGTCTTCCAGGGAACGATCAAAGCGTACCCGGTTTGAGAATTACTCCCATGAAGGAAAGTGCGCATGGTGACTGTTGTATTCAATCCCGATGCAATTTCTGTGTTTCATCAACACTCTGATACTCCACAGATTACAGAATGCCTCCAGATGTGCATCGGAAACTACTACTGGTCTTAGAGGGAACGATCAAAACGTAAACTCCTTGAGACATTACTCCCATGGAGGAAAGTGCGCATGGTGACTGTTGTATTCAATCCATGCATTTTCTGTGTTTCATTAACACTCTTGATAGTCCACAGATTACAGAATGCCACGAGATGTGCATCGGAAACTACTACTGGTCTTCCAGGGAACGATCAAAGCGTGGACTGTTTGAGACATACCTCCCATGGAGGAAAGTGAGCATGGTGACTGTCGTATTCAATCCCGATGCAATTTCTGTGTTTCATCAACACTCTGATAGTCCACAGATTACAGAATGCCACCAGATGTGCATCGGAAACTACTACTGGTCTTCCAGGGAGCTATCAAAGCGTAGACTCTTTCAGACATTACTCCCATGAAGGAAACTGCGCATGGTGACTGTTGTATTCATTAACCATGCAATTTCTGTGTTTCATCAACACTCTGATAGTCCACAGATTACAGAATGCCACCAGATGTGCATCGGAACCTACTAATGGTCTTCCAGGGAAAGATCAAAGCGTAGACTCTTTGAGACATAACTCCCATGGAGGAAAGTGCGCATCGTGACTGTTGTATTCGATACCGATGCAATTTCTGTGTTCCATCAACACTCTGATAGTCCACAGACTACAGAATGACTAAAGATGTGCATCGGAAGCTACTATTGGTCTTCCAGGGAAAGATCAAAGCGTAGACTGTTCGAGACATACCTCCCGTGGAGAAAAGTGCGCATGGTGACTGTTGTATTCAATCCTTATGAAATTTCTGTGTTTCTTTAACACTCTGATAGTCCACAGATTACAGAAGGCCACCAGATGTGCATCGGAAACTGCTACTGGCCTTACAGGGAACGATCAAAGAATAGACTGTTTGAGATTTACTTACATGGAGGAAAGTGCGCATGGTGACTGTTGTATTCAATCCCGATGCAATTTCTGTGTTTCATCAACACTCTGATACTCCACAGATTACAGAATGCCTCCAGATGTTCATCGGAAACTACTACTGGTCTTAGAGGGAACGATCAATGCGTAGAATGTTTGAGATATTACTCCCATGGAGGAAAGTGCGCATGGTGACTGTTGTATTCAATCCCGGTGCAATTTCTGTGTTTCATCAACACTCTGATAGTCCACAGTTTACAGAATGCCTCCAGAAGTGCATCAGAAACTACTACTGTTCTTCCAGGGAACGATCAAAGCGTAAACTCCTTGAGACATTACTCCCATGGAGGAAAGTGCGCATGGTGACTGTTGTATTCAATCCATGCATTTTCTGTGTTTCATTAACACTCTTGATAGTAAACAGATTACAGAATGCCTCCAGGTGTGCATCGGAAACTACTACTGGTCTTCCAGGGAACGAGCAAAGCGTAGACTGTTTGAGACATTACTCCCATGGAGGAAAGTGCGCATGGTGACTGTTGTATTCAATCCCGATGCAATTTCTGTGTTTCATCAACACTCTGATACCCCACAGATTACAGAATGCCTCCAGATGTGCATCGGAAACTACTACTGGTCTTCCAGGGAACGATCAAAGCGTAGAATCTTTCAGACATTACTCCCATGGAGGAAAGTGCGCATGGTGACTGGCGTATTCAATCCCGATGCAATTTCTGTGTTTCATCAACACTCTGATAGTCCACAGACTACAGAATGCCTCCAGATGTGCATTGGAAACTACTACTGGTCTTCCAGAGAAAGATCAAAGCGTAGACTCTTTGAGACATAACTCCCATGGAGGAAACTGCGCATGGAGACTGTTGTATTCAATCCCGATGCAATTTCTGTGTTTCATCAACACTCTGACAGTCCACAGCGTACAGAAAGCCTCCAGATGTGCATCGGAAACTACTACTGGTCTTCCAGGGAACGATCAAAGCGTAGACTGTTTGAGAATTACTCCCATGGAGGAAAGTGCGCATGGTGACTGTTGTATTCAATCCCGATGCAATTTCTGTGTTTCATCAACACTCTGATAGTCCACAGATTACAGAATGCCTCCAGATGTGCATCGTAAACTACTACTGGTCCTCCAGGGAACGATCAAAGCGTAGACTGTTTGGGACATTACTCCCATGGAGGAAAGTGCACATGGTGATTGTTGTATTCAATCCCGATTCAATTTCTGTGTTTCATCAACACTCTGATAGTCCACAGATTACCTAATGCCTCCAGATGTGCATGGGAAACTACTACTGGTCTTCCAGGGAACGATCAAAACGTAAACTCTTTGAGACATTACTCCCATGGAGGAAAGTGCGCATCGTGACTGTTGTATTCGATACCGATGCAATTTCTGTGTTCCATCAACACTCTGATAGTCCACAGACTACAGAATGACTAAAGATGTGCATCGGAAGCTACTATTGGTCTTCCAGGGAAAGATCAAAGCGTAGAGTTTTTGAGACGTAACTCCCATGGAGGAAACTGCGCATGGAGACTGTTGTATACAATCCCGATGCAATTTCTGTGTTTCATCAACACTCTGACAGTCCACAGAGTACAGAAAGCCTCCAGATGTGCATCGGAAACTACTACTGGTCTTCCAGGGAACGATCAAAGCGTAGACTGTTTGAGACATTACTCCCATGGAGGAAAGTGCGCATGGTGACTGTTGTATTCAATCCCGATGCAATTACTGTGTTTCATCAACACTCTGATAGTCCACAAATTACAGAATGCCTCCAGATGTGCATCGGAAACTACTACTGGTCTTCCAGGGAACGATCAAAGCGTACCCGGTTTGAGAATTATTCCCATGAAGGAAAGTGCGCATGGTGACTGTTGTATTCAATCCCGATGCAATTTCTGTGTTTCATCAACACTCTGATACTCCACAGATTACAGAATGCCTCCAGAAGTGCATCAGAAACTACTACTGTTCTTCCAGGGAACGATCAAAACGTAAACTCCTTGAGACATTACTCCCATGGAGGAAAGTGCGCATGGTGACTGTTGTATTCAATCCATGCATTTTCTGTGTTTCATTAACACTCTTGATAGTAAACAGATTACAGAATGCCACGAGATGTGCATCGGAAACTACTACTGGTCTTCCAGGGAACGATAAAAGCGTGGACTGTTTGAGACATACCTCCCATGGAGGAAAGTGAGCATGGTGACTGTAGTATTCAATCCCGATGCAATTTCTGTGTTTCATCAACACTCTGATAGTCCACAGATTACAGAATACCACCTGATGTGCATCGGAAACTACTACTGGTCTTCCAGGAAACTATCAAAGCGTAGACTCTTTCAGACATTACTCCCATGGAGGAAAGTGCCGTTGGTGACTGTTGTATTCAATCCCGATGCAATTTCTGTGTTTCATCAACACTCTGATAGTACACAGACTACAAAATGACTCCATATGTGCATCGGAACCTACTACTGGTCTTCCAGGGAAAGATCAAAGCGTAGACTCTTTGAGACATAACTCCCATGGAGGAAACTGCGCATGGAGACTGTTGTATACAATCCCGATGCAATTTCTGTGTTTCATCAACACTCTGACAGTCCACAGAGTACAGAAAGCCTCCAGATGTGCATCGGAAACTACTACTGGTCTTCCAGGGAACGATCAAAGCGTAGACTGTTTGAGATATTACTCCCATGGAGGAAAGTGCGGATGGTGACTGTTGTATTCAATCCCGATGCAATTTCTGTGTTGCATCAACACTCTGATAGTCCACAGATTACAGAATGCCTCCAGAAGTGCATCGGAAACTACTACTGTTCTTCCAGGGAACGATCAAAGCGTAAACTCCTTGAGACATTACTGCCATGGAGGAAAGTGCGCAAGGTGACTGTTGCATTCAATCCATGCATTTTCTGTGATTCATCAACACTCTGATAGTCCACAGCGTACAGAAAGACTCCAGATGTGCATCGGAAACTACTACTGGTCTTCTAGGGAACGATCAAAGCGTAGACAGTTAGGACATTACTCCCATGGATGGAAGTGCGCATGGTGACTGTTGTATTCAATTTCGATGCAATTTCTGTGTTTCATCAACACTCTGATAGTCTACACATTACAGAATGTCACCAGATGTGCATCAGAAGCTACTACTGGTCTTCCAGGGAACGATCAAAGCGTAGACTGATTGAGAATTACTCCCATGGAGGAAAGTGCGCATGGTGACTGTTGTATTCAATCCCGATGCAATTTCTATGTTTCATCAACACTCTGATAGTCCACAGATTACAGAATGTCACCAGATGTGCATCGGAAACTACTACTGGTCTTCCAGGGAAAGATCAAAGCGTAGACTTTTTGAGACATAACTCCCATGGAGGAAATTGCGCATGGAGCCTGTTGTATACAATCCCGATGCAATTTCTGTGTTTCATCAACACTCTGACAGTCCACAGATTACAGAAAGCCCCCAGATGTGCATCGGAAACTACTACTGGTCTTCCAGGGAACGATCAAAGCGTAAACTGTTTGAGACATTACTCCCATGGAGGAAAGTGCGCATGGTGACTGTTGTATTCAATCCCGATGCAATTACTGTGTTTCATCAACACTCTGATAGTCCACAGCTTACAGAATGCCTCCAGATGTGCATCGGAAACTACTACTGGTCTTCCAGGGAACGATCAAAGCGTAGCCGGTTTGAGAATTACACCCATGAAGGAAAGTACGCAATGGTGACTGTTGTATTCAATCCCGATGCAATTTCTGTGTTTCATCAACACTCTGACAGTCCACAGAGTACAGAAAGCCTCCAGATGTGCATCGGAAACTACTACTGGTCTTCCAGGGAACGATCAAAGCGTAGACTGTTCGAGACATACCTCCCGTGGAGAAAAGTGCGCATGGTGACTGTTGTATTCAATCCATGCATTTTCTGTGTTTCATTAACACTCTTGATAGTAAACAGATTACAGAATGCCACGAGATGTGCATCGGAAACTACTACTGGTCTTCCAGGGAACGATAAAAGCGTGGACTGTTTGAGACATACCTCCCATGGAGGAAAGAGAGCATGGAGACTGTTGTATACAATTCCGATGCAATTTCTGTGTTTCATCAACACTCTGACAGTCCACAGAGTACAGAAAGCCTCTAGATGTGCATCGGAAACTACTACTGGTCTTGCAGGGAACGATCAAAGCGTAGACTGTTAGAGACATTAATCTGATGGAGGAAAGTTCGCATGGTGACTGTTGTATTCAATCGCGATGCAATTTCTGTGTTTCATCAACACTCTGATAGTCCTCAGACTACAGAATGCCTCCAGATGTGCATCGGAAACTACTACTGGTCATCCAGGGAACAATCAAAGCGTAGACTGTTTGGGACATTACTCCCATGGAGGAAAGTGCACATGGTGATTGTTGTATTCAATCCCGATTCAATTTCTGTGTTTCATCAACACTCTGATAGTCCACAGATTACCTAATGCCTCCAGATGTGCATGGGAAACTACTACTGGTCTTCCAGGGAACGATCAAAACGTAAACTCTTTGAGACATTACTCCCATGGAGGAAAGTGCGCATCGTGACTGTTGTATTCGATCCCGATGCAATTTCTGTGTTCCATCAACACTCTAATAGTCCACAGACTACAGAATGCCTCCAGATGTGCATCGGAAGCTACTACTGGTCTTCCAGGGAAAGATCAAAGCGTAGACTTTTTGAGACATATCTCCCATGGAGGAAACTGCGCATGGAGACTGTTGTATACAAACTCGATGCAATTTCTGTGTTTCATCAACACTCTGACAGTCCACAGAGTACAGAAAGCCTCCAGATGTGCATCGGAAACTACTACTGGCCTTCCAGGGAACGATCAAAGCGTAGACTGTTTGAGACATTTCTCCCATGGAGGAAAGTGCGCATGGTGACTGTTGTATTCAATCCCGATGAATTACTGTGTTTCATCAACACTCTGATAGTCCACAAATTACAGAATGACTCCAGATGTGCATCGGAAACTACTACTGGTCTTCCAGGGAACGATCAAAGCGTACCCGGTTTGAGAATTACTCCCATGAAGGAAAGTGCGCATGGTGACTGTTGTATTCAATCCCGATGTAATTTCTGTGTTTCATCAACACTCTGATACTCCACAGATTACAGAATGCCTCCAGATGTGCATCGGAAACTACTACTGGTCTTAGAGGGAACGATCAAAGCGTAGACTGTTTGAGATATTACTCCCATGGAGGAAAGTGCGCATGGTGACTGTTGTATTCAATCCCGGTGCAATTTCTGTGTTTCATCAACACTCTGATAGTCCACAGATTACAGAATGCCTCCAGAAGTGCATCAGAAACTACTACTGTTCTTCCAGGGATCGATCAAAACGTAAATTCCTTGAGACATTACTCCCATGGAGGAAAGTGCGCATGGTGACTGTTGTATTCAATCCATGCATTTTCTGTGTTTCATTAACACTTTTGATAGTCCACAGATTACAGAATGCCACGAGATGTGCATCGGAAACTACTACTGGTCTTCCAGGGAACGATCAAAGCGTGGACTGTTTGAGACATACCTCCCATGGAGGAAAGTGAGCATGGTGACTGTCGTATTCAATCCCGATGCAATTTCTGTGTTTCATCAACACTCTGATAGTCCACAGATTACAGAATGCCACCAGATGTGCATCGGAAACTACTACTGGTCTTCCAGGGAACTATCAAAGCGTAGACGCTTTCAGACATTACTCCCATGGAGGAAAGTGCGGTTGGTGACTGTTGTATTCAATCCCGATGCAATTTCTGTGTTTCATCAACACTCTGATAGTACACAGACTACAAAATGACTCCATATGTGCATCGGAACCTACTAATGGTCTTCCAGGGAAAGATCAAAGCGTAGACTCTTTGAGACATACCTCCCATGGAGGAAACTGCGCATGGAGACTGTTGTATTCAATCCATGCATTTTCTGTGTTTCATTAACACTTTTGATAGTCCACAGATTACAGAATGCCACGAGATGTGCATCGGAAACTACTACTGGTCTTCCAGGGAACGATCAAAGCGTGGACTGTTTGAGACATACCTCCCGTGGAGAAAAGTGCGCATGGTGACTGTTGTATTCAATCCTTATGAAATTTCTGTGTTTCTTTAACACTCTGATAGTCCACAGATTACAGAAGGCCACCAGATGTGCATCGGAAACTGCTACTGGCCTTACAGGGAACGATCAAGGAATAGACTGTTTGAGAATTACTTACATGGAGGAAAGTGCGCATGGTGACTGTTGTATTCAATCCCGAGGCAATTTCTGTGTTTCATCAACACTCTGATAGTCCACAGATTACAGAATGCCTCCAGGTGTGCATCGGAAACTACTACTGGTCTTCCAGGGAACGATCAAAGCGTAGACTGTTTGAGACATTACTCCCATGGAGGAAAGTGCGCATGGTGACTGTTGTATTCAATCCCGGTGCAATTTCTGTGTTTCATCAACACTCTGATAGTCCACAGATTACAGAATGCCCCCAGAAGTGCATCAGAAACTACTACTGTTCTTCCAGGGAACGATCAAAACGTATACTCCTTGAGACATTACTCCCATGGAGGAAAGTGCGCATGGTGAATGTTGTATTCAATCCATGCATTTTCTGTGTTTCATTAACACTCTTGATATTAAACAGATTACAGAATGCCACGAGATGTGCATCGGAAACTACTACTGGTCTTCCAGGGAACGATTAAAGCGTGGACTGTTTGAGACATACCTCCCATGGAGGAAAGTGAGCATGGTGACTGTCGTATTCAATCCCGATGCAATTTCTGTGTTTCATCAACACTCTGATAGTCCACAGATTACAGAATGCCACCAGATGTGCATCGGAAACTACTACTGGTCCTCCAGGGAACTATCAAAGCGTAGACTCTTTCAGACATTACTCCCATGGAGGAAAGTGCGGTTGGTGACTGTTGTATTCAATCCCGATGCAATTTCTGTGTTTCATCAACACTCTGATAGTACACAGACTACAAAATGACTCCATATGTGCATCGGAACCTACTACTGGTCTTCCAGGGAAAGATCAAAGCGTAGACTCTTTGAGACATAACTCCCATGGAGGAAACTGCGCATGGAGACTGTTGTATACAATCCCGATGCAATTTCTGTGTTTCATCAACACTCTGACAGTCCACAGTGTACAGAAAGCCTCCAGATGTGCATCGGAAACTACTACTGGTCTTCCAGGGAACGATCAAAGCGTAGACTGTTTGAGATATTACTCCCATGGAGGAAAGTGCGGATGGTGACTGTTGTATTCAATCCCGATGCAATTTCTGTGTTTCATCAACACTCTGATAGTCCACAGATTACAGAATGCCTCCAGAAGTGCATCGGAAACTACTACTGTTCTTCCAGGGAACGATCAAAGCGTAAACTCCATGAGACATTACTGCCATGGAGGAAAGTGCGCAAGGTGACTGTTGCATTCAATCCATGCATTTTCTGTGATTCATCAACACTCTGATAGTCCACAGCGTACAGAAAGACTCCAGATGTGCATCGGAAACTACTACTGGTCTTCTAGGGAACGATCAAAGCGTAGACAGTTAGAACATTACTCCCATGGATGGAAGTGCGCATGGTGACTGTTGTATTCAATTTCGATGCAATTACTGTGTTTCATCAACACTCTGATAGTCTACACATTACAGAATGTCACCAGATGTGCATCGGAAACTACTACTGGTCTTCCAGGGAACGATCAAAGCGTAGACTGTTTGAGAATTACTCCCATGGAGGAAAGTGCGCATGGTGACTGTTGTATTCAATCCCGATGCATTTTCTGTGTTTCATCAACACTCTGACAGTCCACAGATTACAGAATGCCACGAGGTGTGGATCGGAAACTACTACTGGTCTTCCAGGGACCGATCAAAGCGTAGACTCTTTCAGACATTACTCCCGTGGAAGAAAGTGCGCATGGTGACTGTTGTATTCAATCCCGATGCAATTTCTATGTTTCATCAACACTCTGATAGTCCACAGATTACAGAATGTCACCAGATGTGCATCGGAAACTACTACTGGTCTTCCAGGGAAAGATCAAAGCGTAGACTTTTTGAGACATAACTCCCATGGAGGAAACGGCGCATGGAGACTGTTGTATACAATCCCGATGCAATTTCTGTGTTTCATCAACACTCTGACAGTCCACAGATTACAGAAAGCCTCCAGATGTGCATCGGAAACTACTACTGGTCTTCCAGGGAACGATCAAAGCGTAGACTGTTTGAGACATTACTCCCATGGAGGAAGGTGCGCATGGTGACAGTTGTATTCAATCCCGATGCAATTACAGTGTTTCATCAACTCTCTGATAGTCCACAAATTACAGAATGCCTCCAGATGTGCATCGGAAACTACTACTGGTCTTCCAGGGAACGATCAAAGCGTAGCCGGTTTGAGAATTACACCCATGAAGGAAAGTACGCAATGGTGACTGTTGTATTCAATCCCGATGCAATTTCTGTGTTTCATCAACACTCTGATACTCCATAGATTACAGAATTCCTCCAGATGTGCATCGGAAACTACTACTGGTCTTAGAGGAAACGTTCAAAGCGTAGACTGTTTGAGATATACCTCCCATGGAGGAAAGTGAGCATGGTGACTGTCGTATTCAATCCCGATGCAATTTCTGTGTTTCATCAACACTCTGATAGTCCACAGATTACAGAATGCCACCAGATGTGCATCGGAAACTACTACTGGTCTTCCAGGGAGCTATCAAAGCGTAGACTCTTTCAGACATTACTCCCATGGATTAAAGTGCGGTTGGTGACTGTTGTATTCAATCCCGATGCAATTTCTGTGTTTCATCAACACTCTCATAGTACACAGACTACAAGATGACTCCATATTTGCATCGGAACCTACTAATGGTCTTCCAGGGAAAGATCAAAGCGTACACTCTTTGAGACATAACTCCCATGGAGGAAACTGCGCATGGAGACTGTTGTATACAATCCCGATGCAATTTCTGTGTTTCATCAACACTCTGACAGTCCACAGAGTACAGAAAGCCTCCAGATGTGCATCGGAAACTACTACTGGTCTTCCAGGGAACGATCAAAGCGTAGACTGTTCGAGACATACCTCCCGTGGAGAAAAGTGCGCATGGTGACTGTTGTATTCAATCCTTATGAAATTTCTGTGTTTCTTTAACACTCTGATAGTCCACAGATTACAGAAGGCCACCAGATGTGCATCGGAAACTGCTACTGGCCTTACAGGGAACGATCAAAGAATAGACTGTTTGAGAATTACTTACATGTAGGAAAGTGCGCATGGTGACTGTTGTATTCAATCCCGAGGCAATTTCTGTGTTTCATCAACACTCTGATAGTCCACAGATTACAGAATGCCTCCAGGTGTGCATCGGAAACTACTACTGGTCTTCCAGGGAACGATCAAAGCGTAAACTCCTTGAGACATTACTCCCATGGAGGAAAGTGCGCATGGTGACTGTTGTATTCAATCCATGCATTTTCTGTGTTTCATTAACACTCTTGATAGTAAACAGATTACAGAATGCCACGAGATGTGCATCGGAAACTACTACTGGTCTTCCAGGGAACGATAAAAGCGTGGACTGTTTGAGACATACCTCCCATGGAGGAAAATGAGCATGGTGACTGTCGTATTCAATCCCGATGCAATTTCTGTGTTTCATCAACACTCCGATAGTCCACAGATTACAGAATGCCACCAGATGTGCATCGGAAACTACTACTGGTCTTCCAGGGAACTATCAAAGCGTAGACTGTTTGAGACATTACTCCCATGGAGGAAAGTGCGGTTAGTGACTGTTATATTCAATCCCGATGCAATTTCTGTGTTTCATCAACACTCTGATAGTACTCAGACTACAAAGTGACTCCATATGTGCATCGGAACCTACTACTGGTCTTCCAGGGAAAGATCAAAGCGTAGAGTCTTTGAGACATAACTCCCATGGAGGAAACTGCGCATGGAGACTGTTGTATACAATCCCGATGCAATTTCTGTGTTTCATCAACACTCTGACAGTCCACAGAGTACAGAAAGCCTCCAGATGTGCATCGGAAACTACTACTGGTCTTCCAGGGAACGATCAAAGCGTAGACTGTTTGTGATATTACTCCCTTGGAGGAAAGTGCGGATGGTGACTGTTGTATTCAATCCCGATGCAATTTCTGTGTTTCATCAACACTCTGATAGTCCACAGATTACAGAATTCCTCCAGAAGTGCATCGGAAACTACTACTGCGCTTCTAGGGAGCGATCACAGCGTAAACTCCTTGAGACATTACTGCCATGGAGGAAAGTGCGCAAGGTGACTGTTGCATTCAATCCATGCATTTTCTGTGATTCATCAACACTCTGATAGTCCACAGCGTACAGAAAGACCCCAGATGTGCATCGGAAACTACTACTGGTCTTCTAGGGAACGATCAAAGCGTAGACAGTTAGGACATTACTCCCATGGATGGAAGTGCGCATGGTGACTGTTGTATTCAATTTCGATGCAATTACTGTGTTTCATCAACACTCTGATAGTCTACACTTTACAGAATGTCACCAGATGTGCATCGGAAACTACTACTGGTCTTCCAGGGAACGATCGAAGCGTAGACTGTTTGAGAATTACTCCCATGGAGGAAAGTGCGCATGGTGACTGTTGTATTCAATCCCGATGCAATTTCTGTGTTTCATCAACACTCTGATAGTCCACAGATTACAGAATGCCTCCAGATGTGCATCGGAAACTACTACTGGTCTTCCAGGGAACGATCAAAGCGTAGACTCTTTCAGACATTACTCCCGTGGAAGAAAGTGCGCATGGTGACTGTTGTATTCAATCCCGATGCAATTTCTATGTTTCATCAACACTCTGATAGTCCACAGATTACAGAATGTCACCAGATGTGCATCGGAAACTACTACTGGTCTTCCAGGGAAAGATCAAAGCGTAGACTTTTTGAGACATAACTCCCATGGAGGAAACGGCGCATGGAGACTGTTGTATACAATCCCGATGCAATTTCTGTGTTTCATCAACACTCTGACAGTCCACAGATTACAGAAAGCCTCCAGATGTGCATCGGAAACTACTACTGGTCTTCCAGGGAACGATCAAAGCGTAGACTGTTTGAGACATTACTCCCATGGAGGAAGGTGCGCATGGTGACTGTTGTATTCAATCCCGATGCAATTACTGTGTTTCATCAACATTCTGATAGTCCACAAATTACAGAATGCCTCCAGATGTGCATCGGAAACTACTACTGGTCTTCCAGGGAACGATCAAAGCGTAGCCGGTTTGAGAATTACACCCATGAAGGAAAGTACGCAATGGTGACTGTTGTATTCAATCCCGATGCAATTTCTGTGTTTCATCAACACTCTGATACTCCATAGATTACAGAATTCCTCCAGATGTGCATCGGAAACTACTACTGGTCTTAGAGGAAACGTTCAAAGCGTAGACTGTTTGAGATATTACTCCCATGGAGGAAAGTGCGCATGGTGACTGTTGTATTCAATCCCGGTGCAATTTCTGTGTTTCATCAACACTCTGATAGTCCACAGATTACAGAATGCCTCCAGAAGTGCATCGGAAACTACTACTGTTCTTCCAGGGAACGATCAAAACGTAAACTCCTTGAGACATTACTCCCATGGAGGAAAGTGCGCATGTTGACTGTTGTATTCAATCCATGCATTTTCTGTGTTTCATTAACACTCTTGATAGTCCACAGATTACAGAATGCAACGCGATGTGCATGGGAAACTACTACTGGTCTTCCAGGGAACGATCAAAGCGTAGACTCTTTCAGACATTACTCCCATGGAGGAAAGTGCGGATGGTGACTGTCGTATTCAATCCCGATGCAATTTCTGTGTTTCATCAACACTCTGATAGTCCACAGATTACAGAATGCCACCAGATGTGCATCGGAAACTACTACTGGTCTTCCAGGGAACGATCAAAGCGTAGACTGTTTGAGAATTACTCCCGTGGAGGAAAGTGCGCATGGTGACTGTTGTATTCAATCCCGATTCAATTTCTGTGTTTCATCAACACTCTGATACTCCACAGATTACAGAATGCCTCCAGATGTGCATCGGAAACTACTACTGGTCTTCCAGGGAACGATCAAAGCGTAGACTGTTTGGGACATTACTCCCATGGAGGAAAGTGCACATGGTGATTGTTGTATTCAATCCCGATTCAATTTCTGTGTTTCATCAACACTCTGATAGTCCACAGATTACCTAATGCCTCCAGATGTGCATGGGAAACTACTACTGGTCTTCCAGGGAACGGTCAAAACGTAAACTCTTTGAGACATTACTCCCATGGAGGAAAGTGCGCATCGTGACTGTTGTATTCGATCCCGATGCAATTTCTGTGTTCCATCAACACTCTGATAGTCCACAGACTACAGAATGCCTCCAGATGTGCATCGGAAGCTACTACTGGTCTTCGAGGGAAAGATCAAAACGTAGACTTTTTGAGACATATCTCCCATGGAGGAAACTGCGCATGGAGACTGTTGTATACAATCCCGATGCAATTTCTGTGTTTCATCAACACTCTGACAGTCCACAGAGTACAGAAAGCCTCCAGATGTGCATCGGAAACTACTACTGGTCTTCCAGGGAACGATCAAACCGTAGACTGTTTGAGACACTACTCCCATGGAGGAAAGTGCACATGGTGACTGTTGTATTCAATCCCGATGCAATTTCTATGTTTCATCAACACTCTGATAGTCCACAGATTACAGAATGTCACCAGATGTGCATCGGAAACTACTACTGGTCTTCCAGGGAAAGATCAAAGCGTAGACTTTTTGAGACATAACTCCCATGGAGGAAACGGCGCATGGAGACTGTTGTATACAATCCCGATGCAATTTCTGTGTTTCATCAACACTCTGACAGTCCACAGATTACAGAAAGCCTCCAGATGTGCATCGGAAACTACTACTGGTCTTCCAGGGAACGATCAAAGCGTAGACTGTTTGAGACATTACCCCCATGGAGGAAAGTGCGCATGGTGACTGGCGTATTCAATCCCGATGCAATTTCTGTGTTTCATCAACACTCTGATAGTCCACAGATTACAGAATGCCACCAGATGTGCATCGGAAAGTACTACTGGTCTTCCAGGGAACGAACAAAGCGTAGATTGTTTGAGACATACCTCCCGTGGAATAAAGTGCGCATGGTGACTGTTGTATTCAATCCCGATGCAATTTCTGTGTTTCATCAACACTCTGATAGTCCACAGATTACAGAATGTCACCAGATGTGCATCGGAAACTAATACTGGTCTTCCAGGGAACGATCAAAGCGTAGACTGTTTGAGAATTACTCCCATGGAGGAAAGTGCGCATGGTGACTGTTGTATTCAATCCCGATGCAATTTCTGTGTTTCATCAACACTCTGATAGTCCACAGATTACAGAATGCCTCCAGATGTGCATCGGAAACTACTACTGGTCTTCCAGGGAGCGATCAAAGCGTAGACTCTTTCAGACATTACTCCCATGGTGGAAAGTGCGGATGGTGACTGTTGTATTCAATCCCGATGCAATTTCTGTGTTTCATCAACACTCTGATAGTCCACAGACTACAGAATGCCTCCAGATGTGCATTGGAAACTACTACTGGTCTTCCAGAGAAAGATCAAAGCGTAGACTCTTTGAGACATAACTCCCATGGAGGAAACTGCGCATGGAGACTGTTGTATTCAATCCCGATGCAATTTCTGTGTTTCATCAACACTCTGACAGTCCACAGCGTACAGAAAGCCTCCAGATGTGCATCGGAAACTACTACCGGTCTTCCAGGGAACGATCAAAGCGTAGACTGTTTGAGAATTACTCCCATGGAGGAAAGTGAGCATGGTGACTGTTGTATTCAATCCCGATGCAATTTCTGTGTTTCATCAACAATCTGATAGTCCACAGATTACAGAATGCCTCCAGATGTGCATCGGAAACTACTACTGGTCTTCCAGGGAACCATCAAAGCGTAGACTGTTTCAGACATTACTCCCATGGAGGAAAGTGCGGATGGTGACTGTTGTATTCAATCCCGATGTAATTTCTGTGTTTCATCAACACTCTGATACTCCACAGACTACAGAATGCCTCCAGATGTGCATCGTAAACTACTACTGGTCTTCCAGGGAACGATCAAAGCGTAGACTGTTTGGGACATCAGTCCCATGGAGGAAAGTGCACATGGTGATTGTTGTATTCAATCCCGATTCAATTTCTGTGTTTCATCAACACTCTGATAGTCCACAGATTACCTAATGCCTCCAGATGTGCATGGGAAACTACTACTGGTCTTCCAGGGAACGATGAAAACGTAAACTCTTTGAGAAATTACTCCCATGGAGGAAAGTGCGCATCGTGACTGTTGTATTCGATCCCGATGCAATTTCTGTGTTCCATCAACACTCTGATAGTCCACAGACTACAGAATGCCTCCAGATGTGCATCGGAAGCTACTACTGGTCTTCCAGGGAAAGATCAAAGCGTAGACTTTTTGAGACATACCTCCCATGGAGGAAACTGCGCATGGAGACTGTTGTATACAATCCCGATGCAATTTCTGTGTTTCATCAACACTCTGACAGTCCACAGATTACAGAAAGCCTCCAGATGTGCATCGGAAACTACTACAGGTCTTCCAGGGAACGATCAAAGCGTAGACTGTTTGAGACATTACTCCCATGGAGGAAAGTGCGCATGGTGACTGTTGTATTAAATCCCGATGCAATTACTGTGTTTCATCAACACTCTGATAGTCCACAAATTACAGAATGCCTCCAGATGTGCATCGGAAACTACTACTGGTCTTCCAGGGAACGATCAAAGCGTAGCCGGTTTGAGAATTACTCCCATGAAGGAAAGTGCGCAATGGTGACTGTTGTATTCAATCCCGATGCAATTTCTGTGTTTCATCAACACTCTGATACTCCACAGATTACAGAATGCCTCATGATGTGCATCGGAAACTACTACTGGTCTTCCAGGGAACGATCAAAGCGTAGACTCTTTGAGACATAACTCCCATGGAGGGAACTGCGCATGGAGACTGTTGTATTCAATCCCAATGTAATTTCTCTGTTTCATCAACACTCTGACAGTCCACAGAGTACAGAAAGCCTCTAGATGTGCATCGGAAACTACTACTGGTCTTCCAGGGAACGATCAAAGCGTAGACTGTTAGAGACATTACTCTGATGGAGGAAAGTGCGCATGGTGACTGTTGTATTCAATCCCGATGCAATATCTGTGTTTGATCAACACTCTGATAGTCCTCAGATTACAGAATGCCTCCAGATGTGCATCGGAAACTACTACTGGTCATCCAGGGAACAATCAAAGCGTAGACTGTTTGGGACATTACTCCCATGGAGGAAAGTGCACATGGTGATTGTTGTATTCAATCCCGATTCAATTTCTGTGTTTCATCAACACGCTGATAGTCCGCAGATATACCTAATGCCTCCAGATATGCATCGCAAACTACTACTGGTTTTCCAGTTAACGATCAAAACGTAAACTCTTTGTGACATTACTCCCATGGAGGAAAGTGCGCATCGTGAACGTTGTATTCAATCCCGATGCAATTTCTGTGTTTCAGCAACACTCTGACAGTCCACAGAGTACAGAAAGCCTCCAGATGTGCATCGGAAACTACTACTGGTCTTCCACTTAACGATCAAAACGTAGACTGTTTGAGACATTACTCCCATGGAGGAAAGTGCGCATGGTGATTGTTGTATTCAATCCCGATGCAGTTACTGTGTTTCATCAACACTCTCATAGTCCACAAAGTACAGAATGCCTCCAGATGTTCATCGGAAACTACTACTGGTCTTCCAGGGAACGATCAAAACGTAGAGTATTTGAGACATTACTCCCATGGAGGAAAGTGCACATGGTGACTGTTCTTTTCAATCCCGATGCAATTTCTCTGTTTCATCAACACTCTGATAGTCCACAGATTACAGAAAGCCTACAGATGTGCATCGGAAACTACTACTGGTCTTCCAGGGAACATTGAAAGCGTAGACTGCTAGCGACATTACTCCCATGGATGAAAGTGTGCATGGTGACTGTTGTATTCAATCCCGATGCAATTTTTGTGTTTCATCAACACTCTGATAGTCCACAAATTACAGAATGCCTCCGGATGTTCATCGGAAACTACTACTGGTCTTCCAGGGAACGATCAAAGCGTAGACTGTTTGAGACATTACTCCCATGGAGGAATGTGCGCATGGTGACTGTTGTATTCAATCCCAATGCAATTTCTGTGTTTCATCAACACTCTCATAGTCCACAGATTACAGAATGCCTCGAGATATGCATCGGAAACTACTACTGGTCTTCCAGGGAACGATCCAAACGTAGACTGTTTGACACATTACTCCCATGGAGGAAACTGCGCATGGAGACTGTTGTATTCAATCCCGATGCAGTTACTGTGTTTCATCAACACTCTGATAGTCCACAAATTACAGAAAGCCTCCAGATCTGCATCGGAAACTACTACTGGTCTTACAGGGAACGATCAAAGCATAGACTGTTTGAGAATTACTCCCACGGAGGAATGTGCGCTTGGTGACTGTTGTATTCAATCCCGATGCAATTTCTGTGTTTCATCAACACTGTGATAGTCATCAGATTACAGAATGCCTCCAGATGTGCATCGGAAACTACTACTGGTCTTCCAGGGAACGATCAAAGCGAAGACTGTTTGGGACATTACTCCCATGGAGGAAACTGCACATGGTGATTGTTGTATTCAATCCCGATTCAATTTCTGTGTTTCATCAACACTCTGATAGTCCGCAGATTACCTAATGCCTCCAGATGTGCATCGGAAACTACTACTGGTCTTCCAGGGAACGATCAAAACGTAAACTCTTTGAGACATTACTCCCATGGAGGAATGTGCGCATCGTGAATGTTGTATTCAATCCCGATGCAATTTCTGTGTTTCATCAAGACTCTGATAGTCCACAGACTTCAGAATGCCTCCAGATGTGCATCGGAATCTACTACTGGTCTTCCATTGAAAGATCAAAGCGTAGACTCTTTGAGACATAACTCCCATGGAGGAAACTGCGCATGGAGGCTGTTGCATTCAATCCCGATGCAGTTACTGTGCTTCATCAACACTCTGATAGTCCACAAATTACAGAAAGCCTCCAGATGTGCATCGGAAACTACTACTGGTCTTACAGGGAACGATCAAAGCATAGACTGTTTGAGAATTACTCCCATGGAGGAATGTGCGCTTGGTGACTGTTGTATTCAATCCCGATGCAATTTCAGTGTTTCATCAACACTCTGATAGTCATCAGATTACAGAATGCCTCCAGATGTGCATCGGAAACTACTACTGGTCTTCCACGGAACGATCAAAGCGTAGACTGTTTGAGACATAACTCCCGTGGAGGAAAGTGCGCATGGTGACAGTTTTATTCAATCCCGATGCAATTTCTGTGTGTAATCAACACTCTGATAGGCCTCAGATTACAGAAAGCCTCCAGATGTGCATCGGAAACTACTACTGCTCTTCCAGGGATCGATCAAAGCGTAGACTGTTTGAGAATTACACCCATGGAGGAAAGTGCGCATGGTGACTGTTGTATTCAATCCCGATTCAATTTCTGTGTTTCATCAACACTCTGATACTCCACAGATTACAGAAAGCCTCCAGATGTGCATCGGAAACTACTACTTGTCTTCCAGGGAACGATCAAAACGTAGACTGTTTGAGAGATTACTCCCATGGAGGAAAGTGCGCATGGTGATTGTTGTATTCAATCCCGATGCAGTTACTGTGTTTCACCAACACTCTCATAGTCCACAAAGTACAGAATGCCTCCAGATGTTCATCGGAAACTACTACTGGTCATCCAGGGAACGATCAAAACGTAGAGTATTTGAGACATTACTCCCATGGAGGAAAGTGCACATGGTGACTGTTCTTCTCAATCCCGATGCAATTTCTCTGTTTCATCAACACTCTGATAGTCCACAGATTACAGAAAGCCTACAGATGTGCATCGGAAACTACTACTGGTCTTCCAGGGAACATTGAAAGCGTAGACTGTTAGCGACATTACTCCCATGGATGAAAGTGTGCATGGTGACTGTTGTATTCAATCCCGATGCAATTTTTGTGTTTCATCAACACTCTGATAGTCCACAAATTACAGAATGCCTCCAGATGTTCACCGGAAACTACTACTGGTCTTCCAGGGAACGATCAAAGCGTAGACTGTTTGAGACATTACTCCCATGGAGGAATGTGCGCATGGTGACTGTTGTATTCAATCCCAATGCAATTTCTGTGTTTCATCAACACTCTCATAGTCCACAGATTACAGAATGCCTCGAGATGTGCATCGGAAACTACTACTGGTCTTCCAGGGAACGATCCAAACGTAGACTGTTTGAGACATTACTCCCATGGAGGAAACTGCGCATGGAGACTGTTGTATTCAATCCCGATGCAGTTACTGTGTTTCATCAACACTCTGATAGTCCACAAATTACAGAAAGCCTCCAGATCTGCATCGGAAACTACTACTGGTCTTACAGGGAACGATCAAAGCATAGACTGTTTGAGAATTACTCCCACGGAGGAATGTGCGCTTGGTGACTGTTGTATTCAATCCCGATGCAATTTCTGTGTTTCATCAACACTGTGATAGTCATCAGATTACAGAATGCCTCCAGATGTGCATCGGAAACTACTACTGGTCTTCCAGGGAACGATCAAAGCGTAGACTGTTAGAGACATTACTCTCATGGAGGAATGTGCGCATGGTGACTGTTGTATTCAATCCCGATGCAATTTCTATGTTTCATCAACACTCTGATAGTCCTCTGATTACAGAATGCCTCCAGATGTGCATCGGAAACTACTACTGGTCTTCCAGTCAACGATCAAAGCGAAGACTGTTTGGGACATTACTCCCATGGAGGAAACTGCACATGGTGATTGTTGTATTCAATCCCGATTCAATTTCTGTGTTTCATCAACACTCTGATAGTCCGCAGATTACCTAATGCCTCCAGATGTGCATCGGAAACTACTACTGGTCTTCCAGGGAACGATCAAAACGTAAACTCTTTGAGACATTACTCCCATGGAGGAATGTGCGCATCGTGAATGTTGTATTCAATCCCGATGCAATTTCTGTGTTTCATCAAGACTCTGATAGTCCACAAATTACAGAAAGCCTCCAGATGTGCATCGGAAACTACTACTGGTCTTACAGGGAACGATCAAAGCATAGACTGTTTGAGAATTACTCCCATGGAGGAATGTGCGCTTGGTGACTGTTGTATTCAATCCCGATGCAGTTTCAGTGTTTCATCAACACTCTGATAGTCATCAGATTACAGAATGCCTCCAGATGTGCATCGGAAACTACTACTGGTCTTCCACGGAACGATCAAAGCGTAGACTGTTTGAGACATACCTCCCGTGGAGGAAAGTGCGCATGGTGACAGTTTTATTCAATCCCGATGCAATTTCTGTGTGTAATCAACACTCTGATAGTCCTCAGATTACAGAAAGCCTCCAGATGTGCATCGGAAACTACTACTGGTCTTCCAGGGATCGATCAAAGCGTAGACTGTTAGAGAGATTACTCTCATGGAGGAAAGTGCGCATGGTGACTGTTGTATTCATCTCCGATGCAATTTCTGTGTTTCATCAACACTCTGTTACTCCACAGATTACAGAATGCCTCCAGATGTGCATCGGAAACTACTACTGGTCTTCTAGGGAACGATCAAAGCGTAGACTCTTTCAGACATTGCTCCCATGGAGGAACGTGCCCATGGTGACTGTTGTATTCAATCTCGATGCAATTTCTGTGTTTCATCAACACTCTGATAGTCCACAGACTACAAAATGCCTCCAGATGCGCATCTTAACCTACTACTGGTCTTCCAGGGAAAGATCAAAGCGTAGACTGTTTGGGACATTACTCCCATGGAGGAAAGTGCGCATGGTGACAGTTTTATTCAATCCCGATGCAATTTCTGTGTGTAATCAACACTCTGATAGTCCTCAGATTACAGAAAGCCTCCAGATGTGCATCGGAAACTACTACTGGTCTTCCAGGGATCGATCAAAGCGTAGACTGTTTGAGAATTACTCCCATGGAGGAAAGTGCGCATGGTGACTGTTGTATTCAATCCCGATTCAATTTCTGTGTTTCATCAACACTCTGATACTCCACAGATTACAGAATGCCTCCAGATGTGCATCGGAAACTACTACTGGTCTTCCAGGGAACGATCAAAGCGTAGACTGTTTGGGACATTACTCCCATGGAGGAAAGTGCACATGGTGATTGTTTTATTCAATCCCGATTCAATTTCTGTGTTTCATCAACACACTGAGAGTCCGCAGATTACCTGATGCCTCCAGATGTGCATCGGAAACTACTACTGGTCTTCCAGGGAACAATCAAAACGTAAACTCTTTGAGACATTACTAGCATGGAGGAAAGAGCGCATCGTGAATGTTGTATTCAATTCCGATGCAATTTCTGTGTTTCATCAACACTCTGATAGTCCACAGGCTACAGAATGCCTCCAGATGTGCATCGGAAGCTACTACTGGTCTTCCAGGGAAAGATCTAAGCGTAGACTCTTTGAGACATAACTCCCATGGAGGAAACTGCGCATGGAGACTGTTGTATTCAATCCCAATGTAATTTCTGTGTTTCATCAACACTCTGACAGTATACAGAGTACAGAAAGCATCCAGATGTGCATCGGAAACTACTACTGGTCTTCCAGGGAACGATCAAAGCGTAGACTGTTTGAGACATTACTCCCATGGAGGAAAGTGCGCATGGTGACTGTTGTATTCAATCCCGATGCAGTTACTGTGTTTCATCAACACTCTGATAGTCCACAAATTACAGAATGCCTCCAGATGTTCATCGGAAACTACTACTGGTCTTCCAGGGAACGATCAAAACGTAGAGTATTTGAGACATTACTCCCATGGAGGAAAGTGCACATGGTTACTGTTCTATTCAATCCCGATGCAATTTCTGTGTTTCATCAACACTCTGATCGTCCACAGATTACAGAAAGCCTCCAGATGTGCATCGCAAACTACTACTGGTCTTCCAGGGAACGATGAAAGCGTAGACTGTTAACGACATTACTCACATGGAGGAAAGTGCGCATGGTTACTATTGTATTCAATCCCGATGCAATTTCTGTGTTTTATCAAAACTCTGATAGTCCACAAATTACAGAATGCCTCCAGTTGTTCATAGGAAACTACTACTGGTCTTCCAGGGAACGATCAAAACGTAGACTGTTTGAGACATTACTCCCATGGAGGAATGTGGGCATGGTGACTGTTGTATTCAATCCCAATGCAATTTCTGTGTTTCATCAACACTCTAATAGTCCACAGATTACAGAATGCCTCGAAATGTGCATCGGAAACTACTACTGGTCTTCCAGGGAATGAACAAAACGTAGACTGTTTAAGATAGTACTCCCATGGAGGAAAGTGCATATGGTGACTGTTGTATTCAATTCCACTGCAATTTCTGTGTTTCATCAACACTCTAATAGTCCACAGATTACAGAATGCCTCGAGATGTGCATCGGAAACTACTACCGGTCTTCCAGGAACCGATCAAAACGTAGAGTATTTGAGACATTACTCCCATGGAGGAAAGTGCACATGGTGACTGTTCTATTCAATCCCGATGCAATTTCTATGTTTCATCAACACTCTGATAGTCCACAAATTACAGAAACCCTCCAGATGTGCATCGGAAACTACTACTGGTCTTACAGGGAACGATCAAAGCATAGACTGTTTGAGAATTACTCCCATGGGAGAATGTGCGCTTGGTGACTGTTGTATTCAATCCCGATGCAATGTCTGTGTTTCATCAACACTCTGACAGTCCACAGCGTAAAGAAAGCCTCCAGATGTGCATCGGAAACTACTACTGGTCTTCCAGGGAGCGATCAAAGCGTAGACTCTTTCAGACATTACTCCCATGGAGGAAAGTGCGGATGGTGACTGTTGTATTCAATCCCGATTTAATTTCTGTGTTTCATCAACACTCTGATAGTCCACAGATTACCTAATGCATCCAGATGTGCATGGTAAACTACTACTGGTCTTCCAGGGAACGATCAAATCGTAGACTGTTTGAGATATTACTCCCATGGAGGAAAGAGCGCATGGTGACTGTTGTATTCAATCCCGATGCAATTACAGTGTTGCATCAACACTCTGATAGTCCACAAATTACAGAATGCCTCCAGATGTGCATCGGAAACTACTACTGGTCTTCCAGGGAACGATTAAAGCGTAGACTGGTTGAGACATTACTCCCATGGAGGAAAGAGCGCATGGTGACTGTTGTATTCAATCCCGATGCAATTACAGTGTTGCATCAACACTCTGATAGTCCACAAATTACAGAATGCCTCCAGATGTGCATCGGAAACTACTACTGGTCCTCCAGGGAACGATCAAAGCGTAGCCGGTTTGAGAATTACTCCCATGAAGGAAAGTGCGCAATGGTGACTGTTGTATTCAATCCCGATGCAATTTCTGTGTTTCATCAACACTCTGATATTCCATAGATTACAGAATGCCTCCAGATGTGCATCGGAAACTACTACTGGTCTTAGAGGAAACGATCAAAGCGTAGACTGTTTGAGATATTACTCCCATGGAGGAAAGTGAGCATGGTGACTGTTGTATTCAATCCCGGTGCAATTTCTGTGTTTCATCAACACTCTGATAGTCCACAGATTACAGAATGCCTCCAGAAGTGCATCGGAAACTACTACTGTTCTTCCAGGGAACGATCAAAACGTAGACTCTTTCAGACATTACTCCCATGGAGGAAAGTGCGGATGGTGACTGTCGTATTCAATCCCGATGCAATTTCTGTGTTTCATCAACACTCTGATACTCCACAGATTACAGAATGCCTCCATATGTGCACGGAAACTACTACTGGGCTTCCAGGGAACGATCAAAGCGTAGACTCTTTCAGAGATTACTCCCATGGAGGAAAGTGCGGTTGGTGACTGTTGTATTCAATCCCGGTGCAATTTCTGTGTTTCATCAACACTCTGATAGTCCTCAGATTACAGAATGCCTCCAGATGTGCATCGGAAACTACTACTGGTCATCCAGGGAACAATCAAAGCGTAGACTGTTTGGGACATTACTCCCATGGAGGAAAGTGCACATGGTGATTGTTGTATTCAATCCCGATTCAATTTCTGTGTTTCATCAACACGCTGATAGTCCGCAGATTACCTAATGCCTCCAGATGTGCATCGGAAACTACTACTGGTCTTCCAGGGAACGATCAAAGCGTAGACTGTTAGAGACATTACTCTGATGGAGGAAAGTGCGCATGGTGACTGTTGTATTCAATCCCGATGCAATTTCTGTGTTTCATCAACACTCTGATAGTCCTCAGATTACAGAATGCCTCCAGATGTGCATCGGAAACTACTACTGGTCATCCAGGGAACAATCAAAGCGTAGACAGTTTGGGACATTACTCCCATGGAGGAAAGTGCACATGGTGATTGTTGTATTCAATCCCGATTCAATTTCTGTGTTTCATCAACACGCTGATAGTCCGCAGATTACCTAATGCCTCCAGATGTGCATCGGAAACTACTACTGGTCTTCCAGGGAACGATCAAAGCGTAGACTGTTAGAGACATTACTCTGATGGAGGAAAGTGCGCATGGTGACTGTTGTATTCAATCCCGATGCAATTTCTGTGTTTCATCAACACTCTGATAGTCCTCAGATTACAGAATGCCTCCAGATGTGCATCGGAAACTACTACTGGTCATCCAGGGAACAATCAAAGCGTAGACTGTTTGGGACATTACTCCCATGGAGGAAAGTGCACATGGTGATTGTTGTATTCAATCCCGATTCAATTTCTGTGTTTCATCAACACGCTGATAGTCCGCAGATTACCTAATGCCTCCAGATATGCATCGCAAACTACTACTGGTCTTCCAGGGAACGATCAAAACGTAAACTTTTTGTGACATTACTCCCATGGAGGAAAGTGCGCATCGTGAATGTTGTATACAATCGCGATGCAATTTCTGTGTTTCATCAACACTCTGATAGTCCACAGACTACGGAATGCCTCCAGATGTGCATCGGAAGCTACTACTGGTCTTCCAGGTAAAGATCAAATCGTAGACTCTTTGAGACATAACTCCCATGGAGGAAACTGCGCATGGAGACTGTTGTATTCAATCCCGATGCAATTTCTGTGTTTCAGCAACACTCTGACAGTCCACAGAGTACAGAAAGCCTCCAGATGTGCATCGGAAACTACTACTGGTCTTCCAGGGAACGATCAAAGCGTAGACTGTTTGAGACATTACTCCCATGGAGGAAAGTGCGCATGGTGATTGTTGTATTCAATCCCGATGCAGTTACTGTGTTTCATCAACACTCTCATAGTCCACAAATTACAGAATGCCTCCAGATGTTCATCGGAAACTACTACTGGTCTTCCAGGGAACAATCAAAGCGTAGACTGTTTGGGACATTACTCCCATGGAGGAAAGTGCACATGGTGATTGTTGTATTCAATCCCGATGCAATTTCTGTATTTCATCAACACTCTGATACTCCACAGATTACAGAATGCCTCCATATGTGCACGAAAACTACTACTGGTCTTCCAGGGAACGATCAAAGCGTAGACTCTTTCAGAGATTACTCCATTGGAGGAAAGTGCGGTTGGTGACTGTTGTTTTCAATCCCGGTGCAATTTATGTGTTTCATCAACACTCTGATAGTCCTCAGATTACAGAATGCCTCCAGATGTGCATCGGAAACTACTACTGGTCATCCAGGGAACAATCAAAGCGTACACCGTTTGGGACATTACTCCCATGGGGGAAAGTGCACATGGTGATTGTTGTATTCAATCCCGATTCAATTTCTGTGTTTCATCAACACTCTGATAGTCCGCAGATTACGTAATGCCTCCAGATGTGCATTGGAAACTACTACTGGTCTTCCAGGGAACGATCAAATCGTAGACGGTTAGAGACATTACTCTGATGGAGGAAAGTGCGCATGGTGACTGTTGTATTCAATCCCGATGCAATTTCTGTGTTTCATCAACACTCTGATAGTCCTCAGATTACAGAATGCCTCCAGATGTGCACCGGAAACTACTACTGGTCATCCAGGGAACAATCAAAGCGTAGACTGTTTGGGACATTACTCCCATGGAGGAAATTGCACATGGTGATTGTTGTATTCAATCCCGATTCAATTTCTGTGTTTCATCAACACGCTGATAGTCCGCAGATTACCTAATGCCTCCAGATATGCATCGCAAACTACTACTGGTCTTCCAGGGAACGATCAAAACGTAAACTCTTTGTGACATTACTCCCATGGAGGAAAGTGCGCATCGTGAATGTTGTATACAATCGCGATGCCATTTCTGTGTTTCATCAACACTCTGATAGTCCACAGACTACGGAATGCCTCCAGATGTGCATCGGAAGCTACTACTGGTCTTCCAGGGAAAGATCAAATCGTGGACTCTTTGAGACATAACTCGCATGGAGGAAACTGCGCATGGAGACTGTTGTATTCAATCCCGATGCAATTTCTGTGTTTCAGCAACACTCTGACAGTCCACAGAGTACAGAAAGCCTCCAGATGTGCATCGGAAACTACTACTGGTCTTCCAGGGAACGATCAAAGCGTAGACTGTTAGAGACATTTCTCTGATGGAGGAAAGTGCGCATGGTGACTGTTGTATTCAATCCCGATGCAATTTCTGTGTTTCATCAACACTCTGATAGTCCTCAGATTACAGAATGCCTCCAGATGTGCATCGGAAACTACTACTGGTCATCCAGGGAAAAATCAAAGCGTAGACTGTTTGGGACATTACTCCCATGGAGGAAAGTGCACATGGTGATTGTTGTATTCAATCCCGATGCAATTTCTGTGTTTCATCAACACTCTGATACTCCACAGATTACAGAATGCCTCCATATGTGCACGGAAACTACTACTGGTCTTCCAGGGAACGATCAAAGCGTAGACTTTTTCAGAGATTACTCCCATGGAGGAAAGTGCGGTTGGTGACTGTTCTATTCAATCCCGGTGCAATTTCTGTGTTTCATCAACACTCTGATAGTCCGCAGATTACCTAATGCCTCCAGATATGCATCGCAAACTACTACTGGTCTTCCAGGGAACGATCAAAACGTAAACTCTTTGTGACATTACTCCCATGGTGGAAAGTGCGCATCGTGAATGTTGTATACAATCGCGATGCAATTTCTGTGTTTCATCAACACTCTGATAGTCCACAGACTACGGAATGCCTCCAGATGTGCATCGGAAGCTACTACTGGTCTTCCAGGGAAAGATCAAATCGTAGACTCTTTGAGACATAACTCCCATGGAGGAAACTGCGCATGGAGACTGTTGTATTCAATCCCGATGCAATTTCTGTGTTTCATCAACACACTGATAGTCCGCAGATTACCTAATGCCTCCAGATATGCATCGCAAACTACTACTGGTCTTCCAGGGAACGATCAAAACGTAAACTCTTTGTGACATTACTCCCATGGAGGAAAGTGCGCATCGTGAATGTTGTATACAATCGCGATGCAATTTCTGTGTTTCATCAACACTCTGATAGTCCACAGACTACGGAATGCCTCCAGATGTGCATCGGAAGCTACTACTGGTCTTCCAGGGAAAGATCAAATCGTAGACTCTTTGAGACATAACTCCCATGGAGGAAACTGCGCATGGAGACTGTTGTATTCAATCCCGATGCAATTTCTGTTTTTCAGCAACACTCTGACAGTCCACAGAGTACAGAAAGCCTCCAGATGTGCATCGGAAACTACTACTGGTCTTCCAGGGAACGATCAAAGCGTAGACTGTTTGAGACATTACTCCCATGGAGGAAAGTGCGCATGGTGATTGTTGTATTCAATACCGATGCAGTTACTGTGTTTCATCAACACTCTCATAGTCCACAAATTACAGAATGCCTCCAGATGTTCATCGGAAACTACTACTGGTCTTACAGGGAACGATCAAAACGTAGAGTATTTGAGACATTACTCCCATGGAGGAAAGTGCACATGGTGACTGTTCTATTCAATCTCGATGCAATTTCTGTGTTTCATCAACACTCTGATCGTCCACAGAGTACAGAAAGCCTACAGATGTGCATCGGAAACTACTACTGGTCTTCCAGGGAACATTGAAAGCAAAGACTGTTAGCGACATTACTCCCATGGATGAAAGTGCGCATGGTGACTGTTGTATTCAGTCCCGATGCAATTTTTGTGTTTCATCAACACTCTGATAGTCCACAAATTACAGAATGCCTCCAGATGTTCATCGGAAACTACTACTGGTCTTCCAGGGAACGATCAAAGCGTAGACTGTTTGAGACATTACTCCCATGGAGGTATGTGCGCATGGTGACTGTTGTATTCAATCCCAATGCAATTTCTGTGTTTCATCAACACTCTAATAGTCCACAGATTACAGAATGCCTCGAGATGTGCATCGGAAACTACTACTGGTCTTCCAGGGAACGATCAAAACGTAGACTGTTTGAGACATTACTCCCATGGAGAAAAGTGCGCATGGTGACTGTTGTATTCAATCCCGATGCAGTTACTGTGTTTCATCAACACTCTGATAGTCCACAAATTACAGAATGCCTCCAGATGTTCATCGGAAACTACTACTGGTCTTCCAGGGAACGATCAAAACGTAGAGTATTTGAGACATTACTCCCATGGAGGAAAGAGCACATGGTGACTGTTGTATTCAATCCCGATGCAGTTACTGTGTTTCATCAACACTCTGATAGTCCACAAATTACAAAATGCCTCCAGATGTTCATCGGAAACTACTACTGGTCTTCCAGGGAACGATCAAAACGTAGAGTATTTGAGACATTACTCCCATGGAGGAAAGTGCACATGGTGACTGTTGTATTCAATCCCGATGCAATTTCTGTGTTTCATCAACACTCTGATAGTCCGCAGATTACCTAATGCCTCCAGATGTGCATCGGAAACTACTACTGGTCTTCCAGGGAACGATCAAAACGTAATCTTTTTGAGACATTACTCCCATGGAGGAATGTGCGCATCGTGAATGTTGTATTCAATCCCGATGCAATTTCTGTGTTTCATCAAGACTCTGATAGTCCACAGACTTCAGAATGCCTCCAGATGTGCATCGGAATCTACTACTGGTCTTCCATTGAAAGATCAAAGCGTAGACTATTTGAGACATAACTCCCATGGAGGAAACTGCGCATGGAGACTGTTGTATTCAATCCCGATGCAATTTCTGTGTTTCATCAACACTCTGACAGTCCACAGAGTACAGAAAGCCTCCAGATGTGCATCGGAAACTACTACTGGTCTTCCACGGAACGATCAAAGCGTAGACTGTTTGAGACATTACTCCCATGGAGGAAAGTGCGCATGGTGACTGTTGTATTCAATCCCGATGCAGTTACTGTGTTTCATCAACACTCTGATAGTCCACAAATTACAAAATGCCTCCAGATGTTCATCGGAAACTACTACTGGTCTTCCAGGGAACGATCAAAACGTAGAGTATTTGAGACATTACTCCCATGGAGGAAAGTGCACATGGTGACTGTTCTATTCAATCCCGATGCAATTTCTGTGTTTCATCAACACTCTGATCGTCCACAGAGTACAGAAAGCCTCCAGATGTGTATCGGAAACTACTACTGGTCTTCCAGGGAACGAAGAAAGCGTAAACTGTTAGCGACATTACTCCCATGGATGAAAGTGCGCATGGTTACTCTTGTATTCAATCACGATGCAATTACTGTGTTTCATCAACACTCTGATAGTCCACAAATTACAGAATGCCTCCAGATGTTCATCGGAAACTACAACTGGTCTTCCAGGGAACGATCAAAACGTAGACTGTTTGAGGCATTACTCCCATGGAGGAATGTGTGCATGGTGACAGTTGTATTCAATCCCAATGCAATTTCTGTGTTTCATCAACACTATAATAGTCCACAGATTGCAGAATGCCTCGGGATGTGCATCGGAAACTACTACTGGTCTTCCAGGGAACGATCAAAACGTAAACTCTTTGTGACATTACTCCCATGGAGGAAAGTGCGCATCGTGAATGTTGTATACAATCGCGATGCAATTTCTGTGTTTCATCAACACTCTGATAGTCCACAGACTACGGAATGCCTCCAGATGTGCATCGGAAGCTACTACTGGTCTTCCAGGGAAAGATCAAATCGTAGACTCTTTGAGACATAACTCCCATGGAGGAAACTGCGCATGGAGACTGTTGTATTCAATCCCGATGCAATTTCTGTGTTTCAGCAACACTCTGACAGTCCACAGAGTACAGAAAGCCTCCAGATGTGCATCGGAAACTACTACTGGTCTTCCAGGGAACGATCAAAGCGTAGACTGTTTGAGACATTACTCCCATGGAGGAAAGTGCGCATGGTGATTGTTGTATTCAATCCCGATGCAGTTACTGTGTTTCATCAACACTCTCATAGTCCACAAATTACAGAATGCCTCCAGATGTTCATCGGAAACTACTACTGGTCTTCCAGGGAACAATCAAAGCGTAGACTGTTTGGGACATTACTCCCATGGAGGAAAGTGCACATGGTGATTGTTGTATTCAATCCCGATGCAATTTCTGTATTTCATCAACACTCTGATACTCCACAGATTACAGAATGCCTCCATATGTGCACGGAAACTACTACTGGTCTTCCAGGGAACGATCAAAGCGTAGACTCTTTCAGAGATTACTCCATTGGAGGAAAGTGCGGTTGGTGACTGTTGTTTTCAATCCCGGTGCAATTTATGTGTTTCATCAACACTCTGATAGTCCTCAGATTACAGAATGCCTCCAGATGTGCATCGGAAACTACTACTGGTCATCCAGGGAACAATCAAAGCGTACACCGTTTGGGACATTACTCCCATGGAGGAAAGTGCACATGGTGATTGTTGTATTCAATCCCGATTCAATTTCTGTGTTTCATCAACACTCTGATAGTCCGCAGATTACCTAATGCCTCCAGATGTGCATTGGAAACTACTACTGGTCTTCCAGGGAACGATCAAAGCGTAGACGGTTAGAGACATTACTCTGATGGAGGAAAGTGCGCATGGTGACTGTTGTATTCAATCCCGATGCAATTTCTGTGTTTCATCAACACTCTGATAGTCCTCAGATTACAGAATGCCTCCAGATGTGCACCGGAAACTACTACTGGTCATCCAGGGAACAATCAAAGCGTAGACTGTTTGGGACATTACTCCCATGGAGGAAATTGCACATGGTGATTGTTGTATTCAATCCCGATTCAATTTCTGTGTTTCATCAACACGCTGATAGTCCGCAGATTACCTAATGCCTCCAGATATGCATCGCAAACTACTACTGGTCTTCCAGGGAACGATCAAAACGTAAACTCTTTGTGACATTACTCCCATGGAGGAAAGTGCGCATCGTGAATGTTGTATACAATCGCGATGCCATTTCTGGGTTTCATCAACACTCTGATAGTCCACAGACTACGGAATGCCTCCAGATGTGCATCGGAAGCTACTACTGGTCTTCCAGGGAAAGATCAAATTGTGGACTCTTTGAGACATAACTCGCATGGAGGAAACTGCGCATGGAGACTGTTGTATTCAATCCCGATGCAATTTCTGTGTTTCAGCAACACTCTGACAGTCCACAGAGTACAGAAAGCCTCCAGATGTGCATCGGAAACTACTACTGGTCTTCCAGGGAACGATCAAAGCGTAGACTGTTAGAGACATTTCTCTGATGGAGGAAAGTGCGCATGGTGACTGTTGTATTCAATCCCGATGCAATTTCTGTGTTTCATCAACACTCTGATAGTCCTCAGATTACAGAATGCCTCCAGATGTGCATCGGAAACTACTACTGGTCATCCAGGGAAAAATCAAAGCGTAGACTGTTTGGGACATTACTCCCATGGAGGAAAGTGCACATGGTGATTGTTGTATTCAATCCCGATGCAATTTCTGTGTTTCATCAACACTCTGATACTCCACAGATTACAGAATGCCTCCATATGTGCACGGAAACTACTACTGGTCTTCCAGGGAACGATCAAAGCGTAGACTTTTTCAGAGATTACTCCCATGGAGGAAAGTGCGGTTGGTGACTGTTCTATTCAATCCCGGTGCAATTTCTGTGTTTCATCAACACTCTGATAGTCCTCAGATTACAGAATGCCTCCAGATGTGCATCGGAAACTACTACTGGTCACCCAGGGAACAATCAAAGCGTAGACTGTTTGGGACATTACTCCCAAGGAGGAAAGTGCACATGGTGATTGTTGTATTCAATCGCGATTCAATTTCTGTGTTTCATCAACACGCTGATAGTCCACAGATTACCTAATGCCTCCAGATATGCATCGCAAACTACTACTGGTCTTCCAGGGAACGATCAAAACGTAAACTCTTTGTGACATTACTCCCATGGTGGAAAGTGCGCATCGTGAATGTTGTATACAATCGCGATGCAATTTCTGTGTTTCATCAACACTCTGATAGTCCACAGACTACGGAATGCCTCCAGATGTGCATCGGAAGCTACTACTGGTCTTCCAGGGAAAGATCAAATCGTAGACTCTTTGAGACATAACTCCCATGGAGGAAACTGCGCATGGAGACTGTTGTATTCAATCCTGATGCAATTTCTGTGTTTCATCAACACACTGATAGTCCGCAGATTACCTAATGCCTCCAGATATGCATCGCAAACTACTACTGGTCTTCCAGGGAACGATCAAAACGTAAACTCTTTGTGACATTACTCCCATGGAGGAAAGTGCGCATCGTGAATGTTGTATACAATCGCGATGCAATTTCTGTGTTTCATCAACACTCTGATAGTCCACAGACTACGGAATGCCTCCAGATGTGCATCGGAAGCTACTACTGGTCTTCCAGGGAAAGATCAAATCGTAGACTCTTTGAGACATAACTCCCATGGAGGAAACTGCGCATGGAGACTGTTGTATTCAATCCCGATGCAATTTCTGTTTTTCAGCAACACTCTGACAGTCCACAGAGTACAGAAAGCCTCCAGATGTGCATCGGAAACTACTACTGGTCTTCCAGGGAACGATCAAAGCGTAGACTGTTTGAGACATTACTCCCATGGAGGAAAGTGCGCATGGTGATTGTTGTATTCAATACCGATGCTTTTACTGTTTTTCATCAACACTCTCATAGTCCACAAATTACAGAATGCCTCCAGATGTTCATCGGAAACTACTACTGGTCTTCCAGGGAACGATCAAAACGTAGAGTATTTGAGACATTACTCCCATGGAGGAAAGTGCACATGGTGACTGTTCTATTCAATCTCGATGCAATATCTGTAATTCATCAACACTCTGATCGTCCACAGAGTACAGAAAGCCTACAGATGTGCATCGGAAACTACTACTGGTCTTCCAGGGAACATTGAAAGCAAAGACTGTTAGCGACATTACTCCCATGGATGAAAGTGCGCATGGTGACTGTTGTATTCGGTCCCGATGCAATTTTTGTGTTTCATCAACACTCTGATAGTCCACAAATTACAGAATGCCTCCAGATGTTCATCGGAAACTACTACTGGTCTTCCAGGGAACGATCAAAGCGTAGACTGTTTGAGACATTACTCCCATGGAGGTATGTGCGCATGGTGACTGTTGTATTCAATCCCAATGCAATTTCTGTGTTTCATCAACACTCTAATAGTCCACAGATTACAGAATGCCTCGAGATGTGCATCGGAAACTACTACTGGTCTTCCAGGGAACGATCAAAACGTAGACTGTTTGAGACATTACTCCCATGGAGAAAAGTGCGCATGGTGACTGTTGTATTCAATCCCGATGCAGTTACTGTGTTTCATCAACACTCTGATAGTCCACAAATTACAGAATGCCTCCAGATGTTCATCGGAAACTACTACTGGTCTTCCAGGGAACGATCAAAACGTAGAGTATTTGAGACATTACTCCCATGGAGGAAAGAGCACATGGTGACTGTTCTATTCAATCCCGATGCAATTTCTGTGTTTCATCAACACTCTGATAGTCCACAAATTACAGAAAGCCTCCAGATCTGCATCGGAAACTACTACTGGTCTTACAGGGAAGGATCAAAGCATAGACTGTTTGAGAATTACTCCCATGGAGGAATGTGCGCTTGGTGACTGTTGTATTCAATCCCGATGCAATTTCTGTGTTTCATCAACACTGTGATAGTCATCAGATTACAGAATGCCTCCAGATGTGCATCGGAAACTACTACTGGTCTTCCAGGGGACGATCAAAGCGTAGACTGTTAGAGACATTACTCTCATGGAGGAAAGTGCGCATGGTGACTGTTGTATTCAATCCCGATGCAATTTCTATGTTTCATCAACACTCTGATAGTCCTCAGATTACAGAATGCCTCCAGATGTGCATCGGAAACTACTACTGGTCTTCCAGGGAACGATCAAAGCGAAGACTGTTTGGGACATTACTCCCATGGAGGAAACTGCACATGGTGATTGTTGTATTCAATCCCGATTCAATTTCTGTGTTTCATCAACACTCTGATAGTCCGCAGATTACCTAATGCCTCCAGATGTGCATCGGAAACTACTACTGGTCTTCCAGGGAACGATCAAAACGTAATCTTTTTGAGACATTACTCCCATGGAGGAATGTGCGCATCGTGAATGTTGTATTCAATCCCGATGCAATTTCTGTGTTTCATCAAGACTCTGATAGTCCACAGACTTCAGAATGCCTCCAGATGTGCATCGGAATCTACTACTGGTCTTCCATTGAAAGATCAAAGCGTAGACTATTTGAGACATAACTCCCATGGAGGAAACTGCGCATGGAGACTGTTGTATTCAATCCCGATGCAATTTCTGTGTTTCATCAACACTCTGACAGTCCACAGAGTACAGAAAGCCTCCAGATGTGCATCGGAAACTACTACTGGTCTTCCACGGAACGATCAAAGCGTAGACTGTTTGAGACATTACTCCCATGGAGGAAAGTGCGCATGGTGACTGTTGTATTCAATCCCGATGCAGTTACTGTGTTTCATCAACACTCTGATAGTCCACAAATTACAAAATGCCTCCAGATGTTCATCGGAAACTACTACTGGTCTTCCAGGGAACGATCAAAACGTAGACTGTTTGAGACATTACTCCCATGGAGGAAAGTGCACATGGTGACTGTTCTATTCAATCCCGATGCAATTTCTGTGTTTCATCAACACTCTGATCGTCCACAGAGTACAGAAAGCCTCCAGATGTGTATCGGAAACTACTACTGGTCTTCCAGGGAACGAAGAAAGCGTAAACTGTTAGCGACATTACTCCCATGGATGAAAGTGCGCATGGTTACTCTTGTATTCAATCACGATGCAATTACTGTGTTTCATCAACACTCTGATAGTCCACAAATTACAGAATGCCTCCAGATGTTCATCGGAAACTACTACTTGTCTTCCAGGGAACGATCAAAACGTAGACTGTTTGAGACATTACTCCCATGGAGGAATGTGTGCATGGTGACAGTTGTATTCAATCCCAATGCAATTTCTGTGTTTCATCAACACTATAATAGTCCACAGATTGCAGAATGCCTCGGGATGTGCATCGGAAACTACTACTGGTCTTCCAGGGAACGATCAAAACGTAAACTTTTTGAGACATTACTCCCATGGAGTAAAGTGCGCATGATGACTGTTGTATTCAATCACGATGCAGTTACTGTGTTTCATCAAAACTCTGATAGTAAACAAATTACAGAATGCCCCCAGATGTTCATCGGAAACTACTACTGGTCTTCCAGGAGCCGATCAAAACGTAGAGTTTTTGAGACATTACTCCCATGGAGGAAAGTGCACATGGTGACTGTTCTATTCAATCCCGATGCAATTTCTGTGTTTCATCAACACACTGATAGTCCACAAATTACAGAAAGCCTCCAGATGTGCATCGGAAACTACTACTGGTCTTACAGAGAATGATCAAAGCATAGACTGTTTGAGAATTACTCCCATGGAGGAATGTGCGCTTGGTGACTGTTGTATTCAATCCCGATGCAATTTCAGTGTTTCATCAACACTCTGATAGTCTTCAGATTACAGAATGCCTCCAGATGTGCATCGGAAACTACTACTGGTCTTCCACGGAACGATCAAAGCGTAGACTGTTTGAGACATTCCTCCCGTGGAGGAAAGTGCGCATGGTGACAGTTTTATTCAATCCCGATGCAATTTCTGTGTGTAATCAACACTCTGATAGTCCTCAGATTACAGAAAGCCTCCAGATGTGCATCGGAAACTACTACTGGTCTTCCAGGGATCGATCAAAGCGTAGACTGTTAGAGACATTACGCTCATGGAGGAAAGTGCGCATGGTGACTGTTGTATTCAATCCCGATGCAATTTCTGTGTTTCATCAACACTCTGATAGTCCACAGATTACAGAATGCCACCAGATGTGCATCGGAAACTACTACTGGTCTTCCAGGGAACGATCAAAGGGTAGACTCTTTGAGAAATACTCCCATGGAGGAAAGTGCGCATGGTGACTGTTGTATTCAATCCCGATGCAATTTCTGTGTTTCATCAACACTCTGTTGCTCCACAGATTACAGAATGCATCCAGATGTGCATCGGAAACTACTACTGGTCTTCTAGGGAACGATCAAAGCGTAGACTCTTTCAGACTTTACTCCCATGGAGGAACGTGCCCATGGTGACTGTTGTATTCAATCTCGATGCAATTTCTGTGTTTCATCAACACTCTGATAGTCCACAGACTACAAAATGCCTCCAGATGTGCATCGGAAACTACTACTGGTCATCCAGGGAAAAATCAAAGCGTAGACTGTTTGGGACATTACTCCCATGTAGGAAAGTGCACATGGTGATTGTTGTATTCAGTCCCGATGCAATTTCTGTGTTTCATCAACACTCTGATACTCCACAGATTACAGAATGCCTCCATGTGTGCACGGAAACTACTACTGGTCTTCCAGGGAACGATCAAAGCGTAGACTCTTTCAGAGATTACTCCCATGGAGGAAAGTGCGGTTGGTGACTGTTGTATTCAATCCCGGTGCAATTTCCGTGTTTCATCAACACTCTGATAGTCCTCAGATTACAGAATGCCTCCAGATGTGCATCGGAAACTACTACTGGTCATCCAGGGAACAATCAAAGCGTAGACTGTTTGGGACATTACTCCCAAGGAGGAAAGTGCACATGGTGATTGTTGTATTCAATCCCGATTCAATTGCTGTGTTTCATCAACACGCTGATAGTCCGCAGATTACCTAATGCCTCCAGATATGCATCGCAAACTACTACTGGTCTTTCAGGGAACGATCAAAACGTAAACTCTTTGTGACATTACTCCCATGGAGGAAAGTGCGCATCGTGAATGTTGTATACAATCGCGATGCAATTTCTGTGTTTCATCAACACTCTGATAGTCCACAGACTACGGAATGCCTCCAGATGTGCATCGGAAGCTACTACTGGTCTTCCAGGGAAAGATCAAATCGTAGACTCTTTGAGACATAACTCCCATGGAGGAAACTGCGCATGGAGACTGTTGTATTCAATCCCGATGCAATTTCTGTGTTTCATCAACACGCTGATAGTCCGCAGATTACCTAATGCCTCCAGATATGCATCGCAAACTACTACAGGTCTTCCAGGGAACGATCAAAACGTAATCTCTTTGTGACATTACTCCCATGGATGAAAGTGCGCATCGTGAATGTTGTATACAATCGCGATGCAATTTCTGTGTTTTATCAACACTCTGATAGTCCACAGACTACGGAATGCCTCCAGATGTGCATCGGAAGCTACTACTGGTCTTCCAGGGAAAGATCAAATCGTAGACTCTTTGAGACATAACTCCCATGGAGGAAACTGCGCATGGAGACTGTTGTATTCAATCCCGATGCAATTTCTGTTTTTCAGCAACACTCTGACAGTCCACAGAGTACAGAAAGCCTCCAGATGTGCATCGGAAACTACTACTGGTCTTCCAGGGAACGATCAAAGCGTAGACTGTTTGAGACATTACTCCCATGGAGGAAAGTGCGCATGGTGATTGTTGTATTCAATACCGATGCAGTTACTGTGTTTCATCAACACTCTCATAGTCCACAAATTACAGAATGCCTCCAGATGTTCATCGGAAACTACTACTGGTCTTCCAGGGAACGATCAAAACGTAGAGTATTTGAGACATTACTCCCATGGAGGAAAGTGCACATGGTGACTGTTCTATTCAATCTCGATGCAATTTCTGTGTTTCATCAACACTCTGATCGTCCACAGAGTACAGAAAGCCTACAGATGTGCATCGGAAACTACTACTGGTCTTCCAGGGAACATTGAAAGCAAAGACTGTTAGCGACATTACTCCCATGGATGAAAGTGCGCATGGTGACTGTTGTATTCAGTCCCGATGCAATTTTTGTGTTTCATCAACACTCTGATAGTCCACAAATTACAGAATGCCTCCAGATGTTCATCGGAAACTACTACTGGTCTTCCAGGGAACGATCAAAGCGTAGACTGTTTGAGACATTACTCCCATGGAGGTATGTGCGCATGGTGACTGTTGTATTCAATCCCAATGCAATTTCTGTGTTTCATCAACACTCTAATAGTCCACAGATTACAGAATGCCTCGAGATGTGCATCGGAAACTACTACTGGTCTTCCAGGGAACGATCAAAACGTAGACTGTTTGAGACATTACTCCCATGGAGAAAAGTGCGCATGGTGACTGTTGTATTCAATCCCGATGCAGTTACTGTGTTTCATCAACACTCTGATAGTCCACAAATTACAGAATGCTTCCAGCTGTTCATCGGAAACTACTACTGGTCTTCCAGGGAACGATCAAAACATAGAGTATTTGAGACATTACTCCCATGGAGGAAAGAGCACATGGTGACTGTTCTATTCAATCCCGATGCAATTTCTGTGTTTCATCAACACTCTGATAGTCCACAAATTACAGAAAGCCTCCTAATCTGCATCGGAAACTACTACTGGTCTTACAGGGAACGATCAAAGCATAGACTGTTTGAGAATTACTCCCATGGAGGAATGTGCGCTTGGTTACTGTTGTATTCAATCCCGATGCAATTTCTGTGTTTCATCAACACTGTGATAGTCATCAGATTACAGAATGCCTCCAGATGTGCATCGGAAACTACTACTGGTCTTCCATGGGACGATCAAAGCGTAGACTGTTAGAGACATTACTCTCATGGAGGAAAGTGCGCATGGTGACTGTTGTATTCAATCCCGATGCAATTTCTATGTTTCATCAACACTCTGATAGTCCTCAGATTACAGAATGCCTCCAGATGTGCATCGGAAACTACTACTGGTCTTCCAGGGAACGATCAAAGCGAAGACTGTTTGGGACATTACTCCCACGGAGGAAACTGCACATGGTGATTGTTGTATTCAATCCCGATTCAATTTCTGTGTTTCATCAACACTCTGATAGTCCGCAGATTACCTAATGCCTCCAGATGTGCATCGGAAACTACTACTGGTCTTCCAGGGAACGATCAAAACGTAAACTTTTTGAGACATTACTCCCATGGAGGAATGTGCGCATCGTGAATGTTGTATTCAATCCCGATGCAATTTCTGTGTTTCATCAAGACTCTGATAGTCCACAGACCTCAGAATGCCTCCAGATGTGCATCGGAATCTACTACTGGTCTTCCATTGAAAGATCAAAGCGTAGACTATTTGAGACATAACTCCCATGGAGGAAACTGCGCATGGAGACTGTTGTATTCAATCCCGATGCAATTTCTGTGTTTCATCAACACTCTGACAGTCCACAGAGTACAGAAAGCCTCCAGATGTGCATCGGAAACTACTACTGGTCTTCCACGGAACGATCAAAGCGTAGACTGTTTGAGACATTACTCCCATGGAGGAAAGTGCGCATGGTGACTGTTGTATTCAATCCTGATGCAGTTACTGTGTTTCATCAACACTCTGATAGTCCACAAATTACAAAATGCCTCCAGATGTTCATCGGAAAATACTACTGGTCTTCCAGGGAACGATCAAAACGTAGAGTATTTGAGACATTACTCCCATGGAGGAAAGTGCACATGGTGACTGTTCTATTCAATCCCGATGCAATTTCTGTGATTCATCAACACTCTGATCGTCCACAGAGTACAGAAAGCCTCCAGATGTGTATCGGAAACTACTACTGGTCTTCCAGGGAACGAAGAAAGCGTAAACTGTTAGCGACATTACTCCCATGGATGAAAGTGCGCATGGTTACTCTTGTATTCAATCACGATGCAATTACTGTGTTTCATCAACACTCTGATAGTCCACAAATTACAGAATGCCTCCAGATGTTCATCGGAAACTACTACTGGTCTTCCAGGGAACGATCAAAACGTAGACTGTTTGAGGCATTACTCCCATGGAGGAATGTGCGAATGGTGACTGTTGTATTCATTCCCAATGCAATTTCTGTGTTTCATCAACACTCTAATAGTCCACAGATTGCAGAATGCCTCGAGATGTGCATCGGAAACTACTACTGGTCTTCCAGGGAACGATCAAAGCGAAGACTGTTTGGGACATTACTCCCATGGAGGAAACTGCACATGGTGATTGTTGTATTCAATCCCGATTCAATTTCTGTGTTTCATCAACACTCTGATAGTCCGCAGATTACCTAATGCCTCCAGATGTGCATCGGAAACTACTACTGGTCTTCCAGGGAACGATCAAAACGTAAACTTTTTGAGACATTACTCCCATGGAGGAATGTGCGCATCGTGAATGTTGTATTCAATCCCGATGCAATTTCTGTGTTTCATCAAGACTCTGATAGTCCACAGACTTCAGAATGCCTCCAGATGTGCATCGGAATCTACTACTGGTCTTCCATTGAAAGATCAAAGCGTAGACTATTTGAGACATAACTCCCATGGAGGAAACTGCGCATGGAGACTGTTGTATTCAATCCCGATGCAATTTCTGTGTTTCATCAACACTCTGACAGTCCACAGAGTACAGAAACCCTCCAGATGTGCATCGGAAACTGCTACTGGTCTTCCACGGAACGATCAAAGCGTAGACTGTTTGAGACATTACTCCCATGGAGGAAAGTGCGCATGGTGACTGTTGTATTCAATCCCGATGCAGTTACTGTGTTTCATCAACACTCTGATAGTCCACAAATTACAAAATGCCTCCAGATGTTCATCGGAAACTACTACTGGTCTTCCAGGGAACGATCAAAACGTAGAGTATTTGAGACATTACTCCCATGGAGGAAAGTGCACATGGTGACTGTTCTATTCAATCCCGATGCAATTTCTGTGTTTCATCAACACTCTGATCGTCCACAGAGTACAGAAAGCCTCCAGATGTGTATCAGAAACTACTACTGGTCTTCCAGGGAACGAAGAAAGCGTAAACTGTTAGCGACATTACTCCCATGGATGAAAGTGCGCATGGTTACTCTTGTATTCAATCACGATGCAATTACTGTGTTTCATCAACACTCTGATAGTCCACAAATTACAGAATGCCTCCAGATGTTCATCGGAAACTCCTACTGGACTTCCAGGGAACGATCAAAACGTAGACTGTTTGAGGCATTACTCCCATGGAGGAATGTGCGCATGGTGACTGTTGTATTCAATCCCAATGCAATTTCTGTGTTTCATCAACACTCTAATAGTCCACAGATTGCAGAATGCCTCGAGATGTGCATCGGAAACTACTACTGGTCTTCCAGGGAACGATCAAAACGTAGACTGTTTGAGACATTACTCCCATGGAGTAAAGTGCGCATGGTGACTGTTGTATTCAATCACGATGCAGTTACTGTGTTTCATCAAAACTCTGATAGTAAACAAATTACAGAATGCCTCCAGATGTTCATCGGAAACTACTACTGGTCTTCCAGGAGCCGATCAAAACGTAGAGTTTTTGAGACATTACTCCCATGGAGGAAAGTGCACATGGTGACTGTTCTATTCAATCCCGATGCAATTTCTGTGTTTCATCAACACTCTGATAGTCCACAAATTACAGAAAGCCTCCAGATGTGCATCGGAAACTACTACTGGTCTTACAGGGAATGATCAAAGCATAGACTGTTTGAGAATTACTCCCATGGAGGAATGTGCGCTCGGTGACTGTTGTATTCAATCCCGATGCAATTTCAGTGTTTCATCAACACTCTGATAGTCATCAGATTACAGAATGCGTCCAGATGTGCATCGGAAACTACTACTGGTCTTCCACGGAACGATCAAAGCGTAGACTGTTTGAGACATACCTCCCGTGGAGGAAAGTGCGCATGGTGACAGTTTTATTCAATCCCGATGCAATTTCTGTGTGTAATCAACACTCTGATAGTCCTCAGATTACAGAAAGCCTCCAGATGTGCATCGGAAACTACTACTGGTCTTCCAGGGATCGATCAAAGCGTAGACTGTTAGAGACATTACGCTCATGGAGGAAAGTGCGCATGGTGACTGTTGTATTCAATCCCGATGCAATTTCTGTGTTTCATCAACACTCTGATAGTCCACATATTACAGAATGCATCCAGAAGTGCATCGGAAACTACTACTGTTCTTCCAGGGAACGATCAAAGCGTAAACTCCTTGAGACATTACTCCCATGGAGGAAAGTGCGCATGGTTACTGTTGTATTCAATCCATGCATTTTCTGTGTTTCATTAACACTCTGATAGTCCACAGATTATAGAATGCCACGAGATGTGCATCGGAAACTACCACTGGTCTTCCAGGGAACGATCAAATCGTAGACTCTTTCAGACATTACTCCCATGGAGGAAAGTGCGGATGGTGACTGTCGTATTCAATCCCGATGCAATTTCTGTGTTTCATCAACACTCTGATAGTCCACAGAATACAGAATGCCACCAGATGTGCATCGGAAACTACTACTGGTCTTCCAGGGACCGATCAAAGCGTAGACTCTTTGAGAATTACTCCCATGGAGGAAAGTGCGCATGGTGACTGTTGTATTCAATCCCGATGCAATTTCTGTGTTTCATCAACACTCTGTTGCTCCACAGATTACAGAATGCCTCCAGATGTGCATCGGAAACTGCTACTGGTCTTCTAGGGAACGATCAAAACGTAGACTCTTTCAGACTTTACTCCCATGGAGGAACGTGCCCATGGTGACTGTTGTATTCAATCTCGATGCAATTTCTGTGTTTCATCAACACTCTGATAGTCCACAGACTACAAAATGCCTCCAGATGTGAATCGGAACCTACTGCTGTTCTTCCAGGGAAAGATCAAAGCGTAGACTCTTTGAGACATAACTCCCATGGAGGAAACTGCGCACGGAGACTGTTGTATTCAATCCCGATGCAATTTCTGTTTTTCATCAACACTCTGACAGTCCACAGAGTACAGAAAGCCTCCAGATGTGCATCGGAAACTACTACTGGTCTTCCAGGGAACGATCAAAGCGTAGACTGTTTGAGACATTACTCCCATGGAGGAAAGTGCGCATGGTGACTGTTGTATTCAATCCCGATGCAGCTACTGTGTTTCATCAACACTCTGATAGTCCACAAATTACAGAATGCCTCCAGATGTTCATCGGAAACTACTACTGGTCTTCCAGGGAACGATCATAACGTAAAGTATTTGAGACATTACTCCCATGGAGGAAAGTGCACATGGTGACTGTTCTATTCAATCCCGATGCAATTTCTGTGTTTCATCAACACTCTGATCGTCCACAGAGTACAGAAAGCCTCCAGATGTGCATCGGAAACTACTACTGGTCTTCCTGGGAACGATTAAAGCGTAGACTGTTAACGACATTACTCACATGGAGGAAAGTGCGCATGGTGACTATTGTATTCAATCCCGATGCAATTTCTGTGTTTTATCAAAACTCTGATAGTCCACAAATTACAGAATGCCTCCAGTTGTTCATAGGAAACTACTTCTGGTCTTCCAGGGAACGATCAAAACGTAGACTGTTTGAGACATTACTCCCATGGAGGAATGTGCGCATGGTGACTGTTGTATTCAATCCCAATGCAATTTCTGTGTTTCATCAACACTCTAATAGTCCACAGATTACAGAATGCTCGAGATGTGCATCGGAAACTACTACTGGTCTTCCAGGGAACGATCAAAACGTAGACTGTTTAAGACAGTACTCCCATGGAGGAAAGTGCGCATGGTAACTCTTGTATTCAATCCCGACGCAGTTACTGTGTTTCATCAACACTCTGATAGTCCACAAATTACAGAATGCCTCCAGATGTTCATCGGAAACTATCACTGGTCTTCCAGGTACCGATCAAAGCGCAGAGTATTTGAGACATTACTCCCATGTAGGAAAGTGCACATGGTGACTGTTCTATTCAATCCCGATACAATTTCTGTGTTTCATCAACACTCTGATAGTCCACAAATTACAGAAAGCCTCCAGATTTGCATCGGAAACTACTACTGGTCTTACAGGGAACGATCAAATCATAGACTGTTTGAGAATTACTCCCATGGAGGAATGTGCGCTTGGTGACTGTTGTATTCAATGCCCATGCAAATTCTGTGTTTCATCAACACTCTGATAGTCATCAGATTACAGAATGCCTCCAGATTTGCATCGGAAACTAGTACTGGTCTTCCAGGGAACGATCAAAGCGTAGACTGTTTGAGACATACCTCCCGTGGAGGAAAGTGCGCATGGTGACAGTTGTATTCAATCCCGATGCAATTTCTGTGTGTCATCAACACTCTGATAGTCCTCAGATTACAGAAAGCCTCCAGATGTGCATCGGAAACTACTACTGGTCTTCCAGGGAACGATCAAATCGTAGACTGTTAGCGACATTACTCCCAGTGAGGAAAGTGCGCATGGTGACTGTTGAATTCAATCCCGATGCAATTTCTGTGTTTCATCAACACTCTGATAGTCCACAAATTACAGAATGCCTCCAGATATTCATCGGAAACTACTACTGGTCTTCCAGGGAACGATCAAATCGTAGAGTATTTGAGACGTTACTCCCATGGAGGAAAGTGCACATGGTGACTGTTCCATTCAATCCCGATGCAATTTCTGTGTTTCATCAACACTCTGATAGTCCACAAATCACAGAATGCCTCCAGATGTTCATCGGAAACTACTACTGGTCTTCCAGGGAACGATCAAAACGTAGACTGTTTGAGACATTACTCCCATTGAGGAATGTCCGCATGGTGACTGTTGTATTCAATCCCAGTGCAATTTCTGTGTTTCATCAACACTCTAATAGTCCACAGATTACAGAATGCCTCGAGATGTGCATCGGAAACTACTACTGGTCTTCCAGGAACCGATCAAAACGTAGAGTATTTGAGACATTACTCCCATGGAGGAAAGTGCACATGGTGACTGTTCTATTCAATCCCGATGCAATTTCTATGTTTCATCAATACTCTGATAGTCCACAAATTACAGAAAGCCTCCAGATGTTCATCGGAAACTACTACTGGTCTTCCAGGGAACGATCAAAGCGAAGACTGTTTGGGACATTACTCCCATGGAGGAAACTGCACATGGTGATTGTTGTATTCAATCCCGATTCAATTTCTGTGTTTCATCAACACTCTGATAGTCCGCAGATTACCTAATGCCTCCAGATGTGCATCGGAAACTACTACTGGTCTTCCAGGGAACGATCAAAACGTAAACTTTTTGAGACATTACTCCCATGGAGGAATGTGCGCATCGTGAATGTTGTATTCAATCCCGATGCAATTTCTGTGTTTCATCAAGACTCTGATAGTCCACAGACTTCAGAATGCCTCCAGATGTGCATCGGAATCTACTACTGGTCTTCCATTGAAAGATCAAAGCGTAGACTATTTGAGACATAACTCCCATGGAGGAAACTGCGCATGGAGACTGTTGTATTCAATCCCGATGCAATTTCTGTGTTTCATCAACACTCTGACAGTCCACAGAGTACAGAAAGCCTCCAGATGTGCATCGGAAACTGCTACTGGTCTTACAGGGAATGATCAAAGCATAGACTGTATGAGAATTACTCCTATGGAGGAATGTGCGCTCGGTGACTGTTGTATTCAATCCCGATGCAATTTCAGTGTTTCATCAACACTCTGATAGTCATCAGGTTACAGAATGCGTCCAGATGTGCATCGGAAACTACTACTGGTCTTCCACGGAACGATCAAAGCGTAGACTGTTTGAGACATACCTCCCGTGGAGGAAAGTGCGCATGGTGACAGTTTTATTCAATCCCGATGCAATTTCTGTGTGTAATCAACACTCTGATAGTCCTCAGATTACAGAAAGCCTCCAGATGTGCATCGGAAACTACTACTGGTCTTCCAGGGATCGATCAAAGCGTAGACTGTTAGAGACATTACGCTCATGGAGGAAAGTGCGCATGGTGACTGTTGTATTCAATCCCGATGCAATTTCTGTGTTTCATCAACACTCTGATATTCCACATATTACAGAATGCCTCCAGAAGTGCATCGGAAACTACTACTGTTCTTCCAGGGAACGATCAAAGCGTAAACTCCTTGAGACATTACTCCCATGGAGGAAAGTGCGCATGGTTACTGTTGTATTCAATCCATGCATTTTCTGTGTTTCATTAACACTCTGATAGTCCACAGATTATAGAATGCCACGAGATGTGCATCGGAAACTACCACTGGTCTTCCAGGGAACGATCAAATCGTAGACTCTTTCAGACATTACTCCCATGGAGGAAAGTGCGGATGGTGACTGTCGTATTCAATCCCGATGCAATTTCTGTGTTTCATCAACACTCTGATAGTCCACAGATTACAGAATGCCACCAGATGTGCATCGGAAACTACTACTGGTCTTCCAGGGAACGATCAAAGCGTAGACTCTTTGAGAATTACTCCCATGGAGGAAAGTGCGCATGGTGACTGTTGTATTCAATCCCGATGCAATTTCTGTGTTTCATCAACACTCTGTTGCTCCACAGATTACAGAATGCCTTCAGATGTGCATCGGAAACTGCTACTGGTCTTCTAGGGAACGATCAAAACGTAGACTCTTTCAGACTTTACTCCCATGGAGGAACGTGCCCATGGTGACTGTTGTATTCAATCTCGATGCAATTTCTGTGTTTCATCAACACTCTGATAGTCCACAGACTACAAAATGCCTCCAGATGTGCATCGGAACCTACTGCTGTTCTTCCAGGGAAAGATCAAAGCGTAGACTCTTTGAGACATAACTCCCATGGAGGAAACTGCGCATGGAGACTGTTGTATTCAATCCCGATGCAATTTCTGTTTTTCATCAACACTCTGACAGTCCACAGAGTACAGAAAGCCTCCAGATGTGCATCGGAAACTACTACTGGTCTTCCAGGGAACGATCAAAGCGTAGACTGTTTGAGACATTACTCCCATGGAGGAAAGTGCGCATGGTGACTGTTGTATTCAATCCCGATGCAGTTAGTGTGTTTCATCAACACTCTGATAGTCCACAAATTACAGAATGCCTCCAGATGTTCATCGGAAACTACTACTGGTCTTCCAGGGAACGATCATAACGTAAAGTATTTGAGACATTACTCCCATGGAGGAAAGTGCACTTGGTGACTGTTCTATTCAATCCCGATGCAATTTCTGTGTTTCATCAACACTCTGATCGTCCACAGAGTACAGAAAGCCTCCAGATGTGCATCGGAAACTACTACTGGTCTTCCTGGGAACGATGAAAGCGTAGACTGTTAACGACATTACTCACATGGAGGAAAGTGCGCATAGTGACTATTGTATTCAATCCCGATGCAATTTCTGTGTTTTATCAAAACTCTGACAGTCCACAAATTACAGAATGCCTCCAGTTGTTCATAGGAAACTACTTCTGGTCTTCCAGGGAACGATCAAAACGTAGACTGTTTGAGACATTACTCCCATGGAGGAATGTGCGCATGGTGACTGTTGTATTCAATCCCAATGCAATTTCTGTGTTTCATCAACACTCTAATAGTCCACAGATTACAGAATGCTCGAGATGTGCATCGGAAACTACTACTGGTCTTCCAGGGAACGATCAAAACGTAGACTGTTGAAGACAGTACTCCCATGGAGGAAAGTGCGCATGGTAACTCTTGTATTCAATCCCGACGCAGTTACTGTGTTTCATCAACACTCTGATAGTCCACAAATTACAGAATGCCTCCAGATGTTCATCGGAAACTATCACTGGTCTTCCAGGTACCGATCAAAGCGCAGAGTATTTGAGACATTACTCCCATGTAGGAAAGTGCACATGGTGACTGTTCTATTCAATCCCGATACAATTTCTGTGTTTCATCAACACTCTGATAGTCCACAAATTACAGAAAGCCTCCAGATGTGCATCGGAAACTACTACTGGTCTTACAGGGAACGATCAAATCATAGACTGTTTGAGAATTACTCCCATGGAGGAATGTGCGCTTGGTGACTGTTGTATTCAATGCCCATGCAATTTCTGTGTTTCATCAACACTCTGATAGTCATCAGATTACAGAATGCCTCCAGATTTGCATCGGAAACTAGTACTGGTCTTCCAGGGAACGATCAAAGCGTAGACTGTTTGAGACATACCTCCCGTGGAGGAAATTGCACATGGTGACAGTTGTATTCAATCCCGATGCAATTTCTGTGTGTCATCAACACTCTGATAGTCCTCAGATTACAGAAAGCCTCCAGATGTGCATCGGAAACTACTACTGGTCTTCCAGGGAACGATCAAATCGTAGACTGTTAGCGACATTACTCCCAGTGAGGAAAGTGCGCATGGTGACTGTTGAATTCAATCCCGATGCAATTTCTGTGTTTCATCAACACTCTGATAGTCCACAAATTACAGAATGCCTCCAGATATTCATCAGAAACTACTACTGGTCTTCCAGGGAACGATCAAATCGTAGAGTATTTGAGACGTTACTCCCATGGAGGAAAGTGCACATGGTGACTGTTCTATTCAATCCCGATGCAATTTCTGTGTTTCATCAACACTCTGATAGTCCACAAATCACAGAATGCCTCCAGATGTTCATCAGAAACTACTACTGGTCTTCCAGGGAACGATCAAAACGTAGACTGTTTGAGACATTACTCCCATTGAGGAATGTCCGCATGGTGACTGTTGTATTCAATCCCAGTGCAATTTCTGTGTTTCATCAACACTCTAATAGTCCACAGATTACAGAATGCCTCGAGATGTGCATCGGAAACTACTACTGGTCTTCCAGGAACCGATCAAAACGTAGAGTATTTGAGACATTACTCCCATGGAGGAAAGTGCACATGGTGACTGTTCTATTCAATCCCGATGCAATTTCTATGTTTCATCAACACTCTGATAGTCCACAAATTACAGAAAGCCTCCAGATGTGCATCGGAAACTACTACTGGTCTTCCAGGTAACGATCAAAGCATAGACTGTTTGAGAATTACTCCCATGGAGGAATGTGCGCTTTGTGACTGTTGTATTCAATCCCGATGCAATTTCTGTGTTTCATCAACACTCTGAAAGTCATCAGATTACAGAATGCCTCCAGATGTGCATTGGAATCTACTACTGGTCTTCCAGGGAACGATCAAAGCGTAGACTGTTTGGCACATTACTCCCATGGAGGAAAGTGCGGATGGTGATTGTTGTATTCAATCCCGATTCAATTTCTGTGTTTCATCAACACTCTGATAGTCCACAGGTTACCTAATGCCTCCAGATATGCATCGCAAACTACTACTGGTCTTCCAGGGAACGATCAAAACGTAAACTCTTTGTGACATTACTCCCATGGAGGAATGTGCGCATGGTGACTGTTGTATTCAATCCCAATGCAATTTCTGTGTTTCATCAACACTCTAATAGTCCACAGATTACAGAATGCTCCAGATGTGCATCGGAAGCTACTACTGGTCTTCCAGGGAAAGATCAAATCGTAGACTCTTTGAGACATAACTCCCATGAAGGAAACTGCGAATGGAGACTGTTGTATTCAATCCCGATGCAATTTCTGTGTTTCATCAACACTCTGACAGTCCACAGAGTTCAGAAAGACTCCAGATCTGCATGGAAACTACTACTGGTCTTACAGGGAACGATCAAAGCGTAGACTGTTTGAGACATTACTCCCATGGAGGTAAGTGCGCATGGTGACTGTTGTATTCAATCGCGATGCAGTTACTGTGTTTCATCAACACTCTGATAGTAAACAAATTACAGAATGCCTCCAGATGTTCATCGGAAACTACTACTGGTCTTCCAGGAACCGATCAAAACGTAGAGTATTTGAGACATTACTCCCATGGAGGAAAGTGCACATGGTGACTGTTCTATTCAATCCCGATGCAATTTCTGTGTTTCATCAACACTCTGATAGTCCACAAATTACAGAAAGCCTTCAGATGTGCATCGGAAACTACTACTGGTCTTACAGGGAATGATCAAAGCATAGACTGTTTGAGAATAACTCCCATGGAGGAATGTGCGCTTGGTGACTGTTGTATTCAATCCCGATGCAATTTCAGTGTTTCATCAACACTCTTATAGTCATCAGATTACAGAATGCCTCCAGATGTGCATCGGAAACTACTACTGGTCTTCCACGGAACGATCAAAGCGTAGACTGTTTGAGACATACCTCCCGTGGAGGAAAGTGCGCATGGTGACAGTTTTATTCAATCCCGATGCAATTTCTGTTTTTCATCAACACTCTGACAGTCCACAGAGTACAGAAAGCCTCGTGCATCGGAAACTACTACTGGTCTTCCAGGGAACGATCAAAGCGTAGACTGTTTGGGACATTACTCCCATGGAGGAAAGTGCGCATGGTGACTGTTGTATTCAATCCCGATGCAGTTACTGTGTTTCATCAACACTCTGATAGTCTACAAATTACAGAATGCCTCCAGATGTTCATCGGAAACTACTACTGGTCTTCCAGGGAACGATCAAAACGTAGAATATATGAGACATTACTCCCATGGAGGAAAGTGCACATGGTGACTGTTCTATTCAATCCCGATGCAATTTCTGTGTTTCATCAACACTCTGATCGTCCACAGAGTACAGAAAGCCTCCAGATGTGCATCGGAAACTACTACTGGTCTTCCAGTTAACGATGAAAGCGTAGACTGTTAACGACATTACTCACATGGAGGAAAGTGCGCATGGTGACTATTGTATTCAATCCCGATGCAATTTCTGTGTTTTATCAAAACTCTGATAGTTCACAAATTACAGAATGCCTCCAGTTGTTCATAGGAAACTACTTCTGGTCTTCCAGGGAACGATCAAAACGTAGACTGTTTGAGACATTACTCCCATGGAGGAATGTGCGCATGGTGACTGTTGTATTCAATCCCAATGCAATTTCTGTGTTTCATCAACACTCTAATAGTCCACAGATTACAGAATGCTCGAGATGTGCATCGGAAACTACTACTGGTCTTCCAGGGAACGATCAAAACGTAGACTGTTTAAGACAGTACTCCCATGCAGGAAAGTGCGCATGGTAACTCTTGTATTCAATCCCGACGCAGTTACTGTGTTTCATCAACACTCTGATAGTCCACAAATTACAGAATGCCTCCAGATGTTCATCGGACACTATCACTGGTCTTCCAGGAACCGATCAAAGCGTAGAGTATTTGAGACATTACTCCCATGGAGGAAAGTGCACATGGTGACTGTTCTATTCAATCCCGATGCAATTTCTGTGTTTCATCAACACTCTGAAAGTCATCAGTTTCCAGAATGCCTCCAGATGTGCATCGGAAACTACTACTGGTCTTGCAGGGAACGATCAAAGTGTAGACTGTTTGGGACATTACTCCCATGGAGGAAAGTGCGGATGGTGATTGTTGTATTCAATCCCGATTCAATTTCTGGGTTTCAGCAACACTCTGACAGTCCACAGATTACAGAAAGCCTCCAGATGTGCATCGGAAACTACTACTGGTCTTCCAGGGAACATTGAAAGCGTAGATTGTCAGCGACATTACTCCCATGGATGAAAGTGCGCATGGTGACTGTTGTATTCAATCCCGATGCAATTTTTGTGTTTCATCAACACTCTGATAGTCCACAAATTACAGAATGCCTCCAGATCTGCATCGGAAACTACTACTGGTCTTAGAGGGAACGATCAAAGCATAGACTGTTTGAGAATTACTCCCATGGAGGAATGTGCGCTTGGTGACTGTTGTATTCAATCCCGATGCAATTTCTGTGTTTCATCAACACTGTGATAGTCATCAGATTACAGAATGCCTCCAGATGTGCATCGGAAACTACTACTGGTCTTCCAGGGAACGATCAAAGCATAGACTGTTTGAGACATACCTCCCGTGGAGGAAAGTGCGCATGGTGATTGTTGTATTCAATCCCGATGCAGTTTCTGTGTTTCATCAACACTCTGATAGTCCACAGATTACAGAATGCATCCAGAAGTGCATCGGAAACTACTACTGTTCTTCCAGGGAACAATCAAAGCGTAAACTCCTTGAGACATTACTCCCATGGAGGAAAGTGTGCATGATGACTGTTGTATTCAATCCATGGATTTTCTGTGTTTCATTAACACTCTGATAGTCCACAGGTTACAGAATGCCACGAGATGTGCATCGGTAACTACTACTGGACTTCCAGGGAACGATCAAAGCGTAGACTCTTTCAGACATTACTCCCATATAGGAAAGTGCGCATGGTGACTGTCGTATTCAATCACGATGCAATTTCTATGTTTCATCAACAGTCTGATAGTCCTCAGATTACAGAATGCCTCCATATGTGCATCGGAAACTACTACTGGTTTTCCAGGGAACGATCAAAACGTAGACTCTTACAGACATTACTCCTATGGAGGAAAGTTCGGTTGGTGACTGTTGTAGTCAATCAAGATGCAATTTTTGTGTTTCATCAACACTCTGATAGTCAACAGACTACAAAATGCCTCCAGATGTGCATCGGAACCTACTACTGGTCTTCCAGGGAAAGATCAAAGCGTAGACACTTTGAGACATAACTCCCATTGAGGAAACTGCACATGGAGACTGTTGTATTCAATCCCGATGCTATTTCTGTGTTTCATCAATACTCTGACAGTCCACAGAGTACAGAAAGTCTCTAGATATGCATCGGAAACTACTACTGGTCTTCCAGGGAACGATCAAAGCGTAGACTGTTAGATACATTACTCTCATGGAGGAAAGTGCGCATGGTGACTGTTTTATTCAATCCCGATGCAATTTCTATGTTTCATCAGCACTCTGATAGTCCTCAGATTACAGAATGCCTCGAGATGTGTGTCGGAAACTACTACTGGTCTTCCAGGGAACGATCAAAACGTAGACTGTTTGAGACATTACTCCCATGGAGGAAAGTGCGCATGGTGACTGTTGTATTCAATCCCGATGCAGTTACTGTGTTTCATCAACACTCTGAAAGTCCACAAATTACAGAATGCCTTCGGATGTTCATCGGAAACTACTACTGGTCTTCCAGGGAACGATGAAAACGTAGATTATTTGAGACATTGCTCCCATGGAGGAAAGAGCACATGGTGACTGTTCTATTCAATCCCGATGCAATTTCTGTGTTTCAGCAACACTCTGATAGTCCACAAATTACAGAAAGCCTCCAGATCTGCATCGGAAACTACTACTGGTCTTACAGGGAACGATCAAAGCATAGACTGTTTGAGAACTACTCCCATGGAGGAATGTGCGCTTGGTGTCTGTTGTATTCAATCCCGATGCAATTTCTGTGTTTCATCAACACTGTGATAGTCATCAGATTACAGAATGCCTCCAGATGTGCATCGGAAACTACTACTGGTCTTCCAGGGAACGTCAGAGCGTAGACTGTTTGAGACATACCTCCCGTGGAGGAAAGTGCGCATGGTGACTGTTGTATTCAATCCCGATGCAATTTCTGTGTTTCATCAACACTCTGATGGTCCACAGATTACAGAATGCCTCCAGAAGTGCATCGGAAACTACTACTGGTCATCCAGGGAACGATCAAAGCGTAGAGTATTTGAGACATTACTCCCATGGAGGAAAGTGCGCATGGTGACTGTCGTATTCAATCACGATGCAATTTCTATGTTTCATCAACACTCTGATAGTCCTCAGATTACAGAATGCCTCCAGATGTGCATCGGAAACTACTACTGGTTTTCCAGGGAACGATCAAAACGTAGACTCTTACAGACATTACTCCCATGGAGGAAAGTGCGGTTGGTGACTGTTGTAGTCAATCAAGATGCAATTTCTGTGTTTCATCAACACTCTGATAATCAACAGACTACAAAATGCCTCCAGATGTGCATCGGAACCTACTACTGGTCTTCCAGGGAAAGATCAAAGCGTAGACTGTTTGAGACATAACTCCCATGGAGGAAACTGCACATGGAGACTGTTGTATTCAATCCCGATGCTATTTCTGTGTTTCATCAACACTCTGACAGTCCACAGAGTACAGAAAGCCTCTAGATATGCATCGGAAACTACTACTGGTCTTCCAGGGAACGATCAAAGCGTAGACTGTTAGATACATTACTCTCATGGAGGAAAGTGCGCATGGTGACTGTTGTATTCAATCCCGATGCAATTTCTATGTTTCATCAACACTCTGATAGTCCTCAGATTACAGAATGCCACCAGATGTGCATCGGAAACTACTACTGGTCTTCCAGGGAACGATCAAAGCGAAGACTGTTTGGGACATTACTCCCATGGAGGAAAGTGCACATGGTGATTGTTGTAAACAATCCCGATTCAATTTCTGTGTTTCATCAACACTCTGATAGTCCGCAGATTACCTAATGCCTCCAGATGTGCATGGAAAACTACTACTGGTCTTCCAGGGAACGATCAAAACGTAAACTCTTTGAGACATTACTCCCATGGGGAAAAGTGCGCATCGTGAATGTTGTATTCAATCCCGATGCAATTTCTGTGTTTCATCAACACTCTGATAGTCCACAGACTTCAGAATGACTACAGATGTGCATCGGAATCTACTACTGGTCTTCCATTGAAAGATCAAAGCGTAGACTCTTTGAGACATTACTCCCATGGAGGAAAGTGCGCATGGAGACTGTTGTATTCAATCCCGATGCAATTTCTGTGTTTCATCAACACTCTGACAGTCCACAGAGTACAGAAAGCCTCCAGATGTGCATCGGAAACTACTACTGGTCTTCCACGGAACGATCAAAGCGTAGACTGTTTGAGACATTACTCCCATGGAGGAAAGTGCGCATGGTGACTGTTGTATTCAATCCCGATGCAGTTACTGTGTTTCATCAGCACTCTGATAGTCCACAAATTACAGAATGCCTCCAGATGTTTATCGGAAACTACTAAGGGTCTTCCAGGGAACGATCAAATCGTAGACTGTTTGAGACATTACTCCCATGGAGGAATGTGCGCATGGTGACTGTTGTATTCAATCCCAATGCAATTTCTGTGTTTCATCAACACTCTAATAGTCCACAGATTGCAGAATGCCTCGAGATGTGCATCGGAAACTACTACTGGTCTTCCAGGGAACAATCAAAACGTAGACTGTTTGAGACATTACTCCCATGGAGTAAAGTGCGCATGGTGACTGTTGTATTCAATCCCGATGCAGTTACTGTGTTTCATCAACACTCTGATAGTAAACAAATTACAGAATGCCTCCAGATGTTCATCGGAAACTACTACTGGTCTTCCAGGAACCGATCAAAACGTAGAGTATTTGAGACATTACTCCCATGGAGGAAAGTGTACATGGTGACTGTTCTATTCAATCCCGATGCAATTTCTGTGTTTCATCAACACTCTGATAGTCCACAAATTACAGAAAGCCTCCAGATGTTCATCGGAAACTACTACTGGTCTTACAGGGAACGACCAAAGCATAGACTGTTTGAGAATTACTCCCATGGAGGAGTGTGCGCTTGGTGACTATTGTATTCAATCCCGATGCAATTTCAGTGTTTCATCAACACTCTGATAGTCATCAGATTACAGAATGCCTCCAGATGTGCATCGGAAACTACTACTGGTCTTCCAGGGAACGATCAAAGCGTAGACTGTTTGAGACATACCTCCCGTGGAGGAAAGTGCGCATGGTGACAGTTTTATTCAATCCCGATGCAATTTCTGTGTGTCATCAACACTCTGATAGTCCTCAGATTACAGAAAGCCTCCAGATGTGCATCGGAAACTACTACTGGTCTTCCAGGGAACGATCAAAGCGTAGACCGTTAGAGACATTACTCTCATGGAGGAAAGTGCGCATGGTGACTTTTGTATTCAATCCCGATGCAATTTCTGTGTTTCATCAACACTCTGATAGTCCACATATTACAGAATGCCTCCAGAAGTGCATCGGAAACTACTACTGTTCTTCCACGGAACGATCAAAGCGTAAACTCCTTGAGACATTACTCCCTTGGAGGAAAGTGCGCATGGTGACTGTTGTATTCAATCCATGCATTTTCTGTGTTTCATTAACACTCTGATAGTCCACAGATTACAGAATGCCACGAGATGTGCATCCGAAACTACTACTGGTCTTCCAGGGAACGATTAATACGTAAACTCTTTGAGACATTACTCCCACGAAGCAAAGTGAGCATCGTGAATGTTGTATTCAATCCCGTCGCAATTTCTGTGTTTCATCAACACTCTGATAGTCCACAGACTTCAGAATGCCTCCAGATGTGCATCGGAATCTACTACTGGTCTTCCATTGAAAGATCAGAGCGTAGACTCTTTGAGACATAACTCCCATGGAGGAAACTGCGCATGGAGAATGTTGTATTCAATCCCGATGCAATTTCTGTGTTTCATCAACACTCTGACAGTCCACAGAGTACAGAAAGCCTCCAGATGTGCATCGGAAACTACTACTGGTCTTCCAGGGAACGATCAAAACGTAGAGTATTTGAGACATTACTCCCATGGAGGAAAGTGCACATGGTGACTGTTCTATTCAATCCCGATGCAATTACTGTGTTTCATCAACACTCTGATCGTCCACAGAGTACAGAAAACCTCCAGATATGCATCGGGAACTACTACTGGTATTCCAGGGAACGATGAAAGCGTAGACTGTTAGCGACATTACTCCCATGGATGAATGTGCGCATGGTGACTGTTGTATTCAATCCCGATGCAATTTCTGTGTTTCATCAACACTCTGATAGTCCACAAATTACAGAATGCCTCCAGATGTTCATCGGAAACTACTACGGGTCTTCCAGGGAACGATCAAAACGTAGACTGTTTGAGACATTACTCCCATGGAGGAATGTGCGCATGGTGACTGTTGTATTCAATCCCAATGCAATTCCTGTGTTTCTACAACACTCTAATAGTCCACAGATTGCAGAATGCCTCGAGATGTGCATCGGAAACTACTACTGGTCTTCCAGGGAACGATCAAAACGTAGACTGTTTGAGACATTACTCCCATGGAGTAAAGTGCGCATGGTGACTGTTGTATTCAATCCCGATGCAGTTACTGTGTTTCATCAACACTCTGATAGTAAACAAATTACAGAATGCCTCCACATGTTCATCGGAAACTACTACTGGTCTTCCAGGGAACGATCAAAACGTAGAGTATTTGAGACATTACTACCATGGAGGAAAGTGCACATGGTGACTGTTCTATTCAATCCCGATGCAATTTCTGTGTTTCATCAACACTCTGATAGTCCACAAATTACAGAAAGCCTCCAGATGTGCTTCGGAAACTACTATTGGTCTTACAGGGAACGATCAAAGCATAGACTGTTTGAGAATTAGTCCCATGGAGGAATGTGCGCTTGGTGACTGTTGTATTCAATCCCGATGCAATTTCAGTGTTTCATCAACATTCTGATAGTCATCAGATTACAGAATGCCTCCAGATGTGCATCGGAAACTACTACTGGTCTTCCACGGAACGATCAAAGCGTAGAGTATTTGAGACATACCTCCCGTGGAGGAAAGTGCGCATGGTGACAGTTTTATTCAATCCCGATGCAATTTCTGTGTGTCATCAACACTCTGATAGTCCTCAGATTACAGAAAGCCTCCAGAAGTGCATCGGAAACTACTACTGTTCTTCCAGGGAACGATCAAAGCGTAAACTCCTTGAGACATTACTCCCATGGAGGAAAGTGCGCATGGTGAATGTTGTATTCAATCCCGATGCAATTTCTTAGTTTCATTAACACTCTGATATTCCACAGATTACAGAATGCCTCCAGATGTGCATCGGAAACTACTACTGGTCTTCCAGGGAACGATCAAAGCGTAGACCCTTTCAGACATTACTCCCATGGAGGAAAGTGCGGATGGTGACTGTCGTATTCAATCCCGATGCAATTTAAGTGTTTCATCAACACTCTGATAGTCCACAGATTACACAACGCCTCCAGATGTGCATCGGAAACTACTGCTGGTCTTCTAGGGAACGATCAAAGCGTAGACTCTTCCAGACTTTACTCCCATGGAGGAACGTGCCCATGGTGACTGTTGTATTCAATCTCGATGCAATTTCTGTGTTTCATCAACACTCTGATAGTCCACAGACTACAAAATGCCTCCAGATGTGCACCGGAACCTACTACTGGTCTTCCAGGGAAAGATCAAAGCGTAGACTCTCTGAGACATAACTCCCATGGAGGAAACTGCGCATGGAGACTGTTGTATTCAATCCCGATGCAATTTCTGTGTTTCATCAACACTCTGACAGTCCACTGAGTACAGAAAGCCTCATGCATCGGAAACTACTACTGGTCTTCCAGTGAACGATCCAGGCGTAGACTGTTTCAGACATTACTTCGATGGAGGAAACTGCGGATGGTGACTGTTGTATTCAATCCCGATGCAATTTCTGTGTTTCATCAACACTCTGAGAGTCCGCAGATTACCTAATGCCTCCAGATGTGCATCGGAAAGTACTACTGGTCTTCCAGGGAACTATCAAAACGTAAACTCTTTGAGACATTAGTCCCATGGAGGAAAGTGCGCATCGTGAATGTTGTATTCAATCCCGATGCAATTTCTGTGTTTCATCAACACTCTGATAGTCCACAGGCTACAGAATGCCTCCAGATGTGCATCGGAAGCTACTACTGGTCTTCCAGGGAAAGATCAAAGCGTAGACTCTTTGAGACATAACTCCCATGGAGGAAACTGCGCATGGAGACTGTTGTATTCAATCCCGATGCAATTTCTGTGTTTCATCAACATTCTGACAGTCCACAGAGTACAGAAAGCCTCCAGATGTGCATCGGAATCTACTACTGGTCTTCCAGGGAACGATCAAAGCGTAGACTGTTTGAGACATTACTCCCATGGAGGAAAGTGTGCATGGTGACTGTTGTATTCAATCCCGATGCAGTTACTGTGTTTCATCAACACTCTGATAGTCCACAAATTACAGAATGCCTCCAGATGTTCATCGGAAACTACTACTGGTCTTCCAGGGAACGATCAAAACGTAGAGTATTTGAGATATTACTCCCATGGAGGAAAGTGCACATGGTGACTGTTCTATTCAATCCCGATGCAATTTCTGTGTTTCATCAACACTCTGATCGTCCACAGAGTACAGAAAGCCTCCAGATGTGCATCGGAAACTACTACTGGTCTTCCAGGGAACGATGAAAACGTAGACTGTTAACGACATTACTCACATGGAGGAAAGTGCGCATGGTGACTATGGTATTCAATCCCGATGCAATTTCTGTGTTTTATCAACACTCTGATAGTCCACAAATTACAGAATGCCTCCAGTTGTTCATAGGAAACTACTACTGGTCTTCCAGATAACGATCAAAACGTAGACTGTTTGAGACATTACTCCCATGGAGGAATGTGCGCATGGTGACTGTTGTATTCAATCCCAATGCAATTTCTGTGTTTCATCAACACTCTAATAGTCCACAGATTACAGAATGCCTCGAGATGTGCATCGGAAACTACTACTGGTCTTCCAGGGAACGATAAAAGCGTAGACTGTTTGAGAATTACTCCCATGGAGGAAAGTGCGCATTGTGACTGTTGTATTCAATCCCGATGCAATTTCTGTGTTTCATCAACACTCTGATAGTCCACATATTACAGAATGCCTATAGTAGTGCATCGGAAACTACTACTGTTCTTCCAGGGAACGATCAAAGCGTAAACTCCTTGAGCCATTACTCCCATGGAGGAAAGTGCGCATGGTGACTGTTGTATTCAATCCATGCATTTTCTGTGTTTCATTAACACTCTGATAGTCCACAGATTACAGAATGCCACGAGATGTGCATCGGAAACTACTACTGGTCTTCCAGGGAACGATCAAAGCGTAGACTCTTTCAGACATTACTCCCATGGAGGAAAGTGCGGATGGTGACTGTCTTATTCAATCCCGATGCAATTTCTGTGTTTCATCAACACTCTGATAGTCCACAGATTACACAATGCCTCCAGATGTGCATCGGAAACTACTACTGGTCTTCTAGGGAACGATCAAAGCGTAGACTCTTTCAGACTTTACTCCCATGGAGGAACGTGCCCATGGTGACTGTTGTATTCAATCTCGATGCAATTTCTGTGTTTCATCAACACTCTGATAGTCCACAGACTACAAAATGCCTCCAGATGTGCATCGGAACCTACTACTGGTCTTCCAGGGAAAGATCAAAGCGTAGACTCTTTGAGACATAACTCCCATGGAGGAAACTGCGCATGGAGACTGTTGTATTCAATCCCGATGCAATTTCTGTGTTTCATCAACACTCTGACAGTCCACTGAGTACAGAAAGCCTCGTGCATCGGAAACTACTACTGGTCTTCCTGGGAACGATCCAGGCGTAGACTGTTTCAGACATTACTTCGATGGAGGAAACTGCGGATGGTGACTATTGTATTCAATCCCGATGCAATTTCTGTGTTTTATCAACACTCTGATAGTCCACAAATTACAGAATGCCTCCAGTTGTTCATAGGAAACTACTACTGCTCTTCCAGGGAACGATCAAAACGTAGACTGTTAGAGACATTACTCACATGGAGGAATGTGCGCATGGTGACTGTTGTATTCAATCCCAATGCAATTTCTGTGTTTCTACAACACTCTAATAGTCCACAGATTGCAGAATGCCTCGAGATGTGCATCGGAAACTACTACTGGTCTTCCAGGGAACGATCAAAACGTAGACTGTTTGAGACATTACTCCCATGGAGTAAAGTGCGCATGGTGACTGTTGTATTCAATCCCGATGCAGTTACTGTGTTTCATCAACACTCTGATAGTAAACAAATTACAGAATGCCTCCACATGTTCATCGGAAACTACTACTGGTCTTCCAGGGAACGATCAAAGCGTAGAGTATTTGAGACATTACTACCATGGAGGAAAGTGCACATGGTGACTGTTCTATTCAATCCCGATGCAATTTCTGTGTTTCATCAACACTCTGATAGTCCACAAATTACAGAAAGCCTCCAGATGTGCTTCGGAAACTACTATTGGTCTTACAGGGAACGATCAAAGCATAGACTGTTTGAGAATTAGTCCCATGGAGGAATGTGCGCTTGGTGACTGTTGTATTCAATCCCGATGCAATTTCAGTGTTTCATCAACATTCTGATAGTCATCAGATTACAGAATGCCTCCAGATGTGCATCGGAAACTACTACTGGTCTTCCACGGAACGATCAAAGCGTAGAGTATTTGAGACATACCTCCCGTGGAGGAAAGTGCGCATGGTGACAGTTTTATTCAATCCCGATGCAATTTCTGTGTGTCATCAACACTCTGATAGTCCTCAGATTACAGAAAGCCTCCAGAAGTGCATCGGAAACTACTACTGTTCTTCCAGGGAACGATCAAAGCGTAAACTCCTTGAGACATTACTCCCATGGAGGAAAGTGCGCATGGTGAATGTTGTATTCAATCCCGATGCAATTTCTTAGTTTCATTAACACTCTGATATTCCACAGATTACAGAATGCCTCCAGATGTGCATCGGAAACTACTACTGGTCTTCCAGGGAACGATCAAAGCGTAGACCCTTTCAGACATTACTCCCATGGAGGAAAGTGCGGATGGTGACTGTCGTATTCAATCCCGATGCAATTTAAGTGTTTCATCAACACTCTGATAGTCCACAGATTACACAACGCCTCCAGATGTGCATCGGAAACTACTGCTGGTCTTCTAGGGAACGATCAAAGCGTAGACTCTTCCAGACTTTACTCCCATGGAGGAACGTGCCCATGGTGACTGTTGTATTCAATCTCGATGCAATTTCTGTGTTTCATCAACACTCTGATAGTCCACAGACTACAAAATGCCTCCAGATGTGCACCGGAACCTACTACTGGTCTTCCAGGGAAAGATCAAAGCGTAGACTCTCTGAGACATAACTCCCATGGAGGAAACTGCGCATGGAGACTGTTGTATTCAATCCCGATGCAATTTCTGTGTTTCATCAACACTCTGACAGTCCACTGAGTACAGAAAGCCTCATGCATCGGAAACTACTACTGGTCTTCCAGTGAACGATCCAGGCGTAGACTGTTTCAGACATTACTTCGATGGAGGAAACTGCGGATGGTGACTGTTGTATTCAATCCCGATGCAATTTCTGTGTTTCATCAACACTCTGAGAGTCCGCAGATTACCTAATGCCTCCAGATGTGCATCGGAAAGTACTACTGGTCTTCCAGGGAACTATCAAAACGTAAACTCTTTGAGACATTAGTCCCATGGAGGAAAGTGCGCATCGTGAATGTTGTATTCAATCCCGATGCAATTTCTGTGTTTCATCAACACTCTGATAGTCCACAGGCTACAGAATGCCTCCAGATGTGCATCGGAAGCTACTACTGGTCTTCCAGGGAAAGATCAAAGCGTAGACTCTTTGAGACATAACTCCCATGGAGGAAACTGCGCATGGAGACTGTTGTATTCAATCCCGATGCAATTTCTGTGTTTCATCAACATTCTGACAGTCCACAGAGTACAGAAAGCCTCCAGATGTGCATCGGAATCTACTACTGGTCTTCCAGGGAACGATCAAAGCGTAGACTGTTTGAGACATTACTCCCATGGAGGAAAGTGTGCATGGTGACTGTTGTATTCAATCCCGATGCAGTTACTGTGTTTCATCAACACTCTGATAGTCCACAAATTACAGAATGCCTCCAGATGTTCATCGGAAACTACTACTGGTCTTCCAGGGAACGATCAAAACGTAGAGTATTTGAGATATTACTCCCATGGAGGAAAGTGCACATGGTGACTGTTCTATTCAATCCCGATGCAATTTCTGTGTTTCATCAACACTCTGATCGTCCACAGAGTACAGAAAGCCTCCAGATGTGCATCGGAAACTACTACTGGTCTTCCAGGGAACGATGAAAACGTAGACTGTTAACGACATTACTCACATGGAGGAAAGTGCGCATGGTGACTATGGTATTCAATCCCGATGCAATTTCTGTGTTTTATCAACACTCTGATAGTCCACAAATTACAGAATGCCTCCAGTTGTTCATAGGAAACTACTACTGGTCTTCCAGATAACGATCAAAACGTAGACTGTTTGAGACATTACTCCCATGGAGGAATGTGCGCATGGTGACTGTTGTATTCAATCCCAATGCAATTTCTGTGTTTCATCAACACTCTAATAGTCCACAGATTACAGAATGCCTCGAGATGTGCATCGGAAACTACTACTGGTCTTCCAGGGAACGATAAAAGCGTAGACTGTTTGAGAATTACTCCCATGGAGGAAAGTGCGCATTGTGACTGTTGTATTCAATCCCGATGCAATTTCTGTGTTTCATCAACACTCTGATAGTCCACATATTACAGAATGCCTATAGAAGTGCATCGGAAACTACTACTGTTCTTCCAGGGAACGATCAAAGCGTAAACTCCTTGAGCCATTACTCCCATGGAGGAAAGTGCGCATGGTGACTGTTGTATTCAATCCATGCATTTTCTGTGTTTCATTAACACTCTGATAGTCCACAGATTACAGAATGCCACGAGATGTGCATCGGAAACTACTACTGGTCTTCCAGGGAACGATCAAAGCGTAGACTCTTTCAGACATTACTCCCATGGAGGAAAGTGCGGATGGTGACTGTCTTATTCAATCCCGATGCAATTTCTGTGTTTCATCAACACTCTGATAGTCCACAGATTACACAATGCCTCCAGATGTGCATCGGAAACTACTACTGGTCTTCTAGGGAACGATCAAAGCGTAGACTCTTTCAGACTTTACTCCCATGGAGGAACGTGCCCATGGTGACTGTTGTATTCAATCTCGATGCAATTTCTGTGTTTCATCAACACTCTGATAGTCCACAGACTACAAAATGCCTCCAGATGTGCATCGGAACCTACTACTGGTCTTCCAGGGAAAGATCAAAGCGTAGACTCTTTGAGACATAACTCCCATGGAGGGAACTGCGCATGGAGACTGTTGTATTCAATCCCGATGCAATTTCTGTGTTTCATCAACACTCTGACAGTCCACTGAGTACAGAAAGCCTCGTGCATCGGAAACTACTACTGGTCTTCCTGGGAACGATCCAGGCGTAGACTGTTTCAGACATTACTTCGATGGAGGAAACTGCGGATGGTGACTATTGTATTCAATCCCGATGCAATTTCTGTGTTTTATCAACACTCTGATAGTCCACAAATTACAGAATGCCTCCAGTTGTTCATAGGAAACTACTACTGCTCTTCCAGGGAACGATCAAAACGTAGACTGTTAGAGACATTACTCACATGGAGGAATGTGCGCATGGTGACTGTTGTATTCAATCCCAATGCAATTTCTGTGTTTCATCAACACTCTAATAGTCCACAGATTACAGAATGCCTCGAGATGTGCATCGGAAACTACTACTGGTCTTCCAGGGAACGAACGAAACGTAGACTGTTTAAGACATTACTCCCATGGAGGAAAGTGCGCATGGTGACTCTTCTATTCAATCCCGATGCAGTTACTGTGTTTCATCAACACTCTGATAGTCCACAAATTACAGAATGCCTCCAGATGTTCATCGGAAACTATCACTGGTCTTCCAGGAACCGATCAAAGCGTAGAGTATTTGAGACATTACTCCCATGGAGGAAAGTGCACATGGTGACAGTTGTATTCAATCCCGATGCAATTTCTGTGTTTCGTCAACACTCTGATAGTCCACAAATTACAGAAAGCCTCCAGATGTGCATCGGAAACTACTACTGGTCTTACAGGGAACGATCTAATCATAGACTGTTTGAGAATTACTCCCATGGAGGATTGTGCGCTTGGTGACTGTTGTATTCAATCCCGATGCAATTTCTGTGTTTCATCAACACTCTGATAGTCATCAGATTACAGAATGCCTCCAGATGGGCATCGGAAACTAGTACTGGTCTTCCAGGGAACGATCAAAGCGTAGACGGTTTGAGACATACCTCCCGTGGAGGAAAGTGCGCTTGGTGACAGTTGTATTCAATCCCGATGCAATTTCTGTGTGTCATCAACACTCTGATAGTCCTCAGATTACAGAAAGCCTTCAGATGTGCATCGGAAACTACTACTGGTCTTCCAAGGAACGATCAAACCGTAGACTGTTAGCGACATTACTCCCATGGAGGAAAGTGCGCATGGTGACTGTTGTATTCAATCCCGATGCAATTTCTGTGTTTCATCAACACTCTGATAGTCCACAAATTACAGAATGCCTCCAGATGTTCATCGGAAACTACTACTGGTCTTCCAGGGAACGATCAAAACGTAGAGTATTTGAGACGTTACTCCCATGGAGGAAAGTGCACATGGTGACTGTTCTATTCAATCCCGTTGCAATATCTGTGTTTCATCAACACTCTGATCGTCCACAGTGTACAGAAAACCTCCAGATGTGCATCGGAAACTACTACTGGTCTTCCAGGGAACGATGAAAGCGTAGACTGTTAGCGACATTACTCCCATGGAGGAAAGTGCGCATGGTGACTGTTGTATTCAATTCCTGTGTTTCATCAACACTCTGATAGTCCACAAATCACAGAATGCCTCCAGATGTTCATCGGAAACTACTACTGGTCTTCCAGGGAACGATCAAAACGTAGACTGTTTGAGACATTACTCCCATTGAGGAATGTCCGCATGGTGACTGCTGTATTCAATCCCGATGCAATTTCTGTGTTTCATCAACACTCTGATAGTCATCAGATTACAGAATGTCTCCAGATGTGCATCGGAAACTACTACTTTTCTTCCAGGGAACGATCAGAGCGTAGATTGTTTGAGACAAACCTACCGTGGAGGAAAGTGCGCATGGTGACAGTTGTATTCAATCCCGATGAAATTTCTGTGTTTCATCAACACTCTGAAAGTCCACAGATTACAGAATGCCGCCAGATGTTCATCGGAAACTACAACTGGTCTTCCTGGGAACTATCAAAGCGTACACTGTTTGAGACATTTCTACCGTGGAGGAAAGTGCGCATGGTGACTGTTGTATTCAATCCCGATGCAATTTCTGTGTTTCATCAACACTCTGATGGTCCACAAATTACAGAATGCCTCCAGATGTTCATCGGAAACTACTACTGGTCTTCCAGGGAACGATCAAAGCATAGACTGTTTGAGAATTACTCCCATGGAGGAAAGTGCGCATGGTGACTGTTGTATCCAATCCCGATGCAATTTCTGTGTTTCATCAACACTCTGATAGTCCACAAATTACAGAATGCCTCCAGATGTTCATCGGAAACTACTACTGGTCTTCCAGGGAACGATCAAAGCGTAGACTGTTTGAGACATTACTTTTATGGAGGAATGTGCACATGGTGACTGTTGTATCCAATCCCGATGCAATTTCTGTGTTTCATCAACACTCTAATAGTCCACAGATTACAGAATGTCTCGAGATGTGCATCGGAAACTACTACTGGTCTTACAGGGAACGATCAAAGCATAGACTGTTTGAGAATTACTCATATGGAGGAATGTGCGCATGGTGACTGTTGTATTCAATCCCGATGCAATTTCTGTGTTTCATCAACACTCTGATAGTCCTCAGATTACAGAATGCCTCCAGATTTTCATCGGAAACTACTATTGGTCTTCCAGGGAACGATCAAAGCGTAGACTGTTTGAGAAATACCTCCCGTGGAGGTTTCATCGGAAACTACTACTGGTTTTCCATGGTTCGATCAAAGCATAGACTATTTGAGAATTACTCCCATGGAGGAAAGTGCCTATGGTGACTGTTGTTCCAATCCCGATGCAATTTCTGTGTTTCATCAACACTCTGATAGTCCTGAGATTACAGAATGCCTCCAGATGTGCATCGGAAACTACTATTGGTCTTCCAGGGAACGATCAAAGCGTAGACTGTTTGAGACATACCTCCCGTGGAGTAAAGTGCGCATGGTGACTGTTGTATTCAATCCCGATGCAATTTCTGTGTTTCATCAACACTCTGATAGTCCACAGAGTACTGAAAGCCTCCAGATGTGCATCGGAAACTACTACTGGTCTTCCAGGGAACGATCAAAGCGTAGACTGTTAGAGACATTACTTCCATGGAGGAAAGTGCGCATGGTGACTGTTGTATTCAACCCCGATGCAATTACTGTGTTTCATCAACACTCTGATAGGCTACACATTGCAGAATGCAACCAGATGTGCATCGGAAACTACAACTGGTCCTCCCGTGGAGGAAAGTGCGCATGGTGACTGTTGTATTCAATCCCGATGCAATTTCTGTGTTTCAGCAACACTCTGATAGTCCACAAATTACGGAATGCCTCCAGATGTTCATCGGAAACTACTACTGGTCTTCCAGGGAACGATCAAAGCGTGGAGTATTAGAGACTTTACTCCCATTGAGGAAAGTGCGCATGGTGACTGTTCTATTCAATCCCGATGCAATTTCTGTGTTTCAACAACACACTGATAGTCCACAGAGAACAGAAAACCACCATATGTGCATCGGAAACTACTACTGGGCTTCCAGGGAACGATCAAATCGTAGACTGTTAGAGACATTACTCCCATGGAGGAAAGTGCGCATGGTGACTGTTGTATTCAATCCCGATGCAATTTCTGTGTTTCATCAACACTCTGATAGTCCACAAATTACAGAATGCATCCAGATGTTCATCGGAAACTACTACTGGTGTTCCATCGAACGATCAACGCATTGACTGTTTGAGATTTACTCCCATGGAGGAAGGTGCGCATGGTGACTGTTGTATTCCATCCCGATTAAATTTCTGTGTTTCATCAACACTCTAATAGTCCTTAGATTACAGAATGCCTCCAGATGTACATCGGAAACTACTACTGGTCTTCCAGGGAACGATCAAAGCGTAGACTGTTTGACACATTACTACCATGGAGGAAAGTGCGCATGGTGACTGTTGTATTAAATCCCGATGCAATTTCTGCGTTTCATCAACACTCTGATAGTCCACAAAATACAGAATACCTCCAGATGTTCATCTGAAACTACTACTGGTCTTCCAGGGAACGATCAAAGCGTAGACTGTTTGAGACATTACTTTTATGGAGGAATGTGCGCATGGTGACTGTTGTATTCCATCCCGATGCAATATCTGTGTTTCATCAACACTCTGATAGTCCTTACATTACAGAATGCCTCCAGATGTGCATCGGAAACTACTACTGGTCTTCCAGGGAACGATCAAAGCGTAGACTGTTTGAGACATACCTCCCATGGAGGAAAGTGAGCATGGTGACTGTTGTATTCCATCCCGATGCAATATCTGTGTTTCATCAACACTCTGATAGTCCTTACATTACAGAATGCCTCCAGATGTGCATCGGAAACTACTACTGGTCTTCCAGGGAACGATCAAAAGCGTAGACTGTTTGAGACATATCTCCCGTGGAAGAAAGGGCGCATGGTGACTGTTGTATTCAATCCCGATGCAATTTCTGTGTTTCATCAACACTCTGATACTCCACAGATTACAGAATGCCATCAGATGTGCATCGGAAACTACTACTGGTCTTCCAGGGAACGATCAAAGCGTAGACTCTTTGAGAATTACTCCCATGGAGGAAAGTGCGCATGGAGACTGTTGTATTCAATCCCGATGTAATTTCAGTGTTTCATCAACACTCTGATACTCCACAGATTACAGAATGCCTCCAGATGTGCATCGGAAACTACTTCTTGTCTTCCAGGGAACGATCAAAGCGTAGACTCTTTGAGACATTACTCCCATGGAGGAAAGTGCACATGGTGACAGTTGTATTCAATCCCGATGCAATTTCTGTGTTTCGTCAACACTCTGATAGTCCACAAATTACAGAAAGCCTCCAGATGTGCATCGGAAACTACTACTGGTCTTACAGGGAACGATCTAATCATAGACTGTTTGAGAATTACTCCCATGGAGGATTGTGCGCTTGGTGACTGTTGTATTCAATCCCGATGCAATTTCTGTGTTTCATCAACACTCTGATAGTCATCAGATTACAGAATGCCTCCAGATGGGCATCGGAAACTAGTACTGGTCTTCCAGGGAACGATCAAAGCGTAGACGGTTTGAGACATACCTCCCGTGGAGGAAAGTGCGCTTGGTGACAGTTGTATTCAATCCCGATGCAATTTCTGTGTGTCATCAACACTCTGATAGTCCTCAGATTACAGAAAGCCTTCAGATGTGCATCGGAAACTACTACTGGTCTTCCAAGGAACGATCAAACCGTAGACTGTTAGCGACATTACTCCCATGGAGGAAAGTGCGCATGGTGACTGTTGTATTCAATCCCGATGCAATTTCTGTGTTTCATCAACACTCTGATAGTCCACAAATTACAGAATGCCTCCAGATGTTCATCGGAAACTACTACTGGTCTTCCAGGGAACGATCAAAACGTAGAGTATTTGAGACGTTACTCCCATGGAGGAAAGTGCACATGGTGACTGTTCTATTCAATCCCGTTGCAATATCTGTGTTTCATCAACACTCTGATCGTCCACAGTGTACAGAAAACCTCCAGATGTGCATCGGAAACTACTACTGGTCTTCCAGGGAACGATGAAAGCGTAGACTGTTAGCGACATTACTCCCATGGAGGAAAGTGCGCATGGTGACTGTTGTATTCAATTCCTGTGTTTCATCAACACTCTGATAGTCCACAAATCACAGAATGCCTCCAGATGTTCATCGGAAACTACTACTGGTCTTCCAGGGAACGATCAAAACGTAGACTGTTTGAGACATTACTCCCATTGAGGAATGTCCGCATGGTGACTGCTGTATTCAATCCCGATGCAATTTCTGTGTTTCATCAACACTCTGATAGTCATCAGATTACAGAATGTCTCCAGATGTGCATCGGAAACTACTACTTTTCTTCCAGGGAACGATCAGAGCGTAGATTGTTTGAGACAAACCTACCGTGGAGGAAAGTGCGCATGGTGACAGTTGTATTCAATCCCGATGAAATTTCTGTGTTTCATCAACACTCTGAAAGTCCACAGATTACAGAATGCCGCCAGATGTTCATCGGAAACTACAACTGGTCTTCCTGGGAACTATCAAAGCGTACACTGTTTGAGACATTTCTACCGTGGAGGAAAGTGCGCATGGTGACTGTTGTATTCAATCCCGATGCAATTTCTGTGTTTCATCAACACTCTGATGGTCCACAAATTACAGAATGCCTCCAGATGTTCATCGGAAACTACTACTGGTCTTCCAGGGAACGATCAAAGCATAGACTGTTTGAGAATTACTCCCATGGAGGAAAGTGCGCATGGTGACTGTTGTATCCAATCCCGATGCAATTTCTGTGTTTCATCAACACTCTGATAGTCCACAAATTACAGAATGCCTCCAGATGTTCATCGGAAACTACTACTGGTCTTCCAGGGAACGATCAAAGCGTAGACTGTTTGAGACATTACTTTTATGGAGGAATGTGCACATGGTGACTGTTGTATCCAATCCCGATGCAATTTCTGTGTTTCATCAACACTCTAATAGTCCACAGATTACAGAATGTCTCGAGATGTGCATCGGAAACTACTACTGGTCTTACAGGGAACGATCAAAGCATAGACTGTTTGAGAATTACTCATATGGAGGAATGTGCGCATGGTGACTGTTGTATTCAATCCCGATGCAATTTCTGTGTTTCATCAACACTCTGATAGTCCTCAGATTACAGAATGCCTCCAGATTTTCATCGGAAACTACTATTGGTCTTCCAGGGAACGATCAAAGCGTAGACTGTTTGAGAAATACCTCCCGTGGAGGTTTCATCGGAAACTACTACTGGTTTTCCATGGTTCGATCAAAGCATAGACTATTTGAGAATTACTCCCATGGAGGAAAGTGCCTATGGTGACTGTTGTTCCAATCCCGATGCAATTTCTGTGTTTCATCAACACTCTGATAGTCCTGAGATTACAGAATGCCTCCAGATGTGCATCGGAAACTACTATTGGTCTTCCAGGGAACGATCAAAGCGTAGACTGTTTGAGACATACCTCCCGTGGAGTAAAGTGCGCATGGTGACTGTTGTATTCAATCCCGATGCAATTTCTGTGTTTCATCAACACTCTGATAGTCCACAGAGTACTGAAAGCCTCCAGATGTGCATCGGAAACTACTACTGGTCTTCCAGGGAACGATCAAAGCGTAGACTGTTAGAGACATTACTTCCATGGAGGAAAGTGCGCATGGTGACTGTTGTATTCAACCCCGATGCAATTACTGTGTTTCATCAACACTCTGATAGGCTACACATTGCAGAATGCAACCAGATGTGCATCGGAAACTACAACTGGTCCTCCCGTGGAGGAAAGTGCGCATGGTGACTGTTGTATTCAATCCCGATGCAATTTCTGTGTTTCAGCAACACTCTGATAGTCCACAAATTACGGAATGCCTCCAGATGTTCATCGGAAACCACTACTGGTCTTCCAGGGAACGATCAAAGCGTGGAGTATTAGAGACTTTACTCCCATTGAGGAAAGTGCGCATGGTGACTGTTCTATTCAATCCCGATGCAATTTCTGTGTTTCAACAACACACTGATAGTCCACAGAGAACAGAAAACCACCATATGTGCATCGGAAACTACTACTGGGCTTCCAGGGAACGATCAAATCGTAGACTGTTAGAGACATTACTCCCATGGAGGAAAGTGCGCATGGTGACTGTTGTATTCAATCCCGATGCAATTTCTGTGTTTCATCAACACTCTGATAGTCCACAAATTACAGAATGCATCCAGATGTTCATCGGAAACTACTACTGGTGTTCCATCGAACGATCAACGCATTGACTGTTTGAGATTTACTCCCATGGAGGAAGGTGCGCATGGTGACTGTTGTATTCCATCCCGATTAAATTTCTGTGTTTCATCAACACTCTAATAGTCCTTAGATTACAGAATGCCTCCAGATGTACATCGGAAACTACTACTGGTCTTCCAGGGAACGATCAAAGCGTAGACTGTTTGACACATTACTACCATGGAGGAAAGTGCGCATGGTGACTGTTGTATTAAATCCCGATGCAATTTCTGCGTTTCATCAACACTCTGATAGTCCACAAAATACAGAATACCTCCAGATGTTCATCTGAAACTACTACTGGTCTTCCAGGGAACGATCAAAGCGTAGACTGTTTGAGACATTACTTTTATGGAGGAATGTGCGCATGGTGACTGTTGTATTCCATCCCGATGCAATATCTGTGTTTCATCAACACTCTGATAGTCCTTACATTACAGAATGCCTCCAGATGTGCATCGGAAACTACTACTGGTCTTCCAGGGAACGATCAAAGCGTAGACTGTTTGAGACATACCTCCCATGGAGGAAAGTGAGCATGGTGACTGTTGTATTCAATCCCGATGCAATTTCTGTGTTTCATCAACACTCTGATAGTCCACAGTTTACAGAATGCCGCCAGATGTTAATCGGAAGATACTACTGGTTTTCCAATGAACGATCAAATCGTAGACTGTTTGAGACATTACTACCGTGGAGGAAGGTGCGCATGGTGACTGTTGTATTCCATCCCGATTAAATTTCTGTGTTTCATCAACACTCTAATAGTCCTTAGATTACAGAATGCCTCCAGATGTACATCGGAAACTACTACTGGTCTTCCAGGGAACGATCAAAGCGTACACTCTTTCAGACATTACTCCCATGGAGGAAAGTGCGGATGGTGACTGTCGTATTCAATCCCGATGCAATTTCTGTGTTTCATCAACACTCTGATAGTCCACAGACTACAGAATGCCACCAGATGTGCATCGGAAACTACTACTGGTCTTCCAGGGAACGATCAAAGCGTAGACTGTTTGAGACATACCTCCCGTGGAAGAAAGTGCGCATGGTGACTGTTGTATTCAATCCCGATGCAATTACTGTGTTTCATCAACACTCTGATAGACCACAAATTACAGAAAGCCTCCAGATATGCATCGGAAACTACTACTGGTCTTCCAGGGAACGATCAAAGCGTAGACTGTTAAAGACATTACTCCCATGGAGGTAAGTGGGCATGGTGACTGTTGTATTCAATCGCGATGAAATTTCTGTGTTTCATCAACACTCTGATAGTCCACAAATTACAGAATGCCTCCAGATGTTCATCGGAAACTACTACTGGTCTTCCAGGGAACGATCAAAGCGTAGACTGTTTGCGACATTACTCCCATGCAGGCATGTGCGCATGGTGACTGTTGTATTCAATCCCAATGCAATTTCTGTGTTTCATCAACACTCTAATAGTCCACAGATTAAAGAATGCCTCGAGATGTGCATCGGAAACTACTACTGGTCTTACAGGGAACGATCAAAGCGTAGACTGTTTGCGACATTACTCCCATGCAGGCATGTGCGCATGGTGACTGTTGTATTCAATCCCGATGCAATTTCTGTGTTTCATCAACACTCTGATAGTCATCAGATTACAGAATGCCTCCAGATGTGCATCGGAAACTACTACTGGTCTTCCAGGGAATGATCAAAGCGTAGACTGTTTGAGACAAACCTACCGTGGAGGAAAGTGCGCATGGTGACAGTTGTCTTCAATCCCGATGCAATTTCTGTGTTTCATCAACACACTGAAAGTCCACAGATTACAGAATGCCGCCAGATGTTCATCGGAAACTACTTCTGGTCTTCCAGGGAACGATCAAAGCGTAGACTGTTTGAGACATTTCTACCGTGGAGGAAAGTGCGCATGGTGACTGTTGTATTCAATCCCGATGCAATTTCTGTGTTTCATCAACACTCTGATGGTCCACAAATTACAGAATGCCTCCAGATGCTCATCGGAAACTACTACTGATCTTCCAGGTAACGATCAAAGCATAGACCGTTTGAGAATTACTCCCATGGGGGAAAATGCGCATGGTGGCTGTTGTATCCAATCCCGATGCAATTTCTGTGTTTCATCAACACTCTGATAGTCCACAAATTACAGAATGCCTCCAGATTTTCATCGGAAACTACTATTGGTCTTCCAGGGAACGATCAAAGCGTAGACTGTTTGAGACATACCTCCCGTGGAGGTTTCATCGGAAACTACTACTGGTTTTCCAGGGTACGATCAAAGCATAGACTGTTTGAGAATTACTCCCATGGAGGAAAGTGCCTATGGTGACTGTTGTATTCAATCAAGATGCTATTTCTGTGTTTCATCAACACTCTGATAGTCCTCAGATTACAGAATGCCTCCAGATGTGCATCGGAAACTACTACTGGTCTTCCAGGGAACGATCAAAGCGTAGACTGTTAGAGACATTACTCCCATGGAGGGAAGTGCGCATGGTGACTGTTGTATTCAATCCCGATGCAATTACTGTGTTTCATCAACACTCTGATAGTCTACACATTACAGAATGCAACCAGATGTGCATCGGAAACTACAACTGGTCCTCCCGTGGAGGAAAGTGCGCATGGTGACTGTTGTATTCAATCCCGATGCAATTTCTGTGTTTCATCAACACCCTGATAGTCCACAAATTACGGAATGCCTCCAGATATACATCGGAAACTACTACTGGTCTTCCAGGGAACGATCAAAGCGTGGAGTATTTGAGACTTTACTCCCATTGAGGAAAGCGCGCATGGTGACTGTTCTATTCAATCCCGATCCAATTTCTGTGTTTCAACAACACACTGATAGTCCACAGGGTACAGAAAACCTCCAGATGTGCATCGGAAACTACTACTGGTCTTCCAGGGAACGATCAAAACGTAGACTGTTAGAGACATTACTCCCATTTAGGAAAGTGCGCATGGTGACTGTTGTATTCAATCCCGATGCAATTTCTGTGTTTCATCAACACTCTGATAGTCCACAAATTACAGAATGCCTCAAGATGTTCATCGGATACTACTACTGGTGTTCCATCGAACGATCAAAGCATTGACTGTTTGAGAATTACTCCCATGGAGGAAGGTGCGCATGGTGACTGTTGTATTCAATCCCGATGTAATTTCTGTGTTTCATCAACACTCTGATAGTCCACAAATTACAGAATGCCTCTAGATATTCATCGGAAACTACAACTGGTCTTCCAGGGAACGATCAATGCGTAGACTGTTTGAGACATTACTTTTATGGAGGAATGTGCGCATGGTGACTGTTGTATTCAATACCGATGCAATTTCTGTGTTTCATCAACACTGTAATTGTCCACAGATTACAGAATGCCTCGAGATGTGCATCGGAAACTACTACTGGTCTTACAGGGAATTATCAAAGCATAGATTGTTTGTGAATTACTCCCATTGAGGAAAGCGCGCATGGTGACTGTTGTATTCTATCCCGATGCAATCTCTCTGTTTCATCAGCACTCTGATAGTCCACAGACAACAGAATGCCTCCAGATGTGCATCGGAAACTACTACTGCTCTTCCAGGTAACGATCAAAGCGTAAACTCGTTGAGACATTACTCCCATGGAGGAAAGTGTTCATGGTGACTGTTGTATTCAATCCATGCATTTTCTGTGTTTCATCAGCTCTCTGATAGTCCACAAATAACACAATGCCTCCAGATGTGCATCGGAAACTATTACTGGTCTTCCAGGGAACGATCAAAGCGTAGACTGTTTGAGACATTACTACCATGGAGGAAAGTGCGCATGGTGACTGTTGTATTAAATCCCGATGCAATTTCTGTGTTTCATCAACACTCTGATAGTCCACAAATTACAGAATGCCTCCAGATGTTCATCTGAAACTACTACTGGTCTTCCAGGGAACGATCAAAGCGTAGACTGTTTGAGACATTACTTTTATGGAGGTTTGTGCGCATGGTGACTGTTGTATTCCATCCCGATGCAATATCTGTGTTTCATCAACACTCTGATGGTCCACAAATTACAGATTGCCTCCAGATGTGCATCGGAAACTACTTCTGGTCTTCCAGGGAACGATCAAAGCGTAGACTGTTTGAGACATTACACCCATGGAGGAAAGTGCGCATGGTGACTGTTGTATTCAGTCCTGATGCAATTACTGTGTTTTATCAACACTTTGATAGTCTACACATTACAGAATGCCACCAGATGTGCATCGGAAACTACTACTGGTCTTCCAGGGAACGATCAAAGCGTAGACTGTTAGAGACATTACTCCCATTTAGGAAAGTGCGCATGGTGACTGTTGTATTCAATCCCGATGCAATTACTGTGTTTCATCAACACTCTGATAGTCTACACATTACAGAATGCAACCAGATGTGCATCGGAAACTACAACTGGTCCTCCCGTGGAGGAAAGTGCGCATGGTGACTGTTGTATTCAATCCCGATGCAATTTCTGTGTTTCATCAACACCCTGATAGTCCACAAATTACGGAATGCCTCCAGATATACATCGGAAACTACTACTGGTCTTCCAGGGAACGATCAAAGCGTGGAGTATTTGAGACTTTACTCCCATTGAGGAAAGCGCGCATGGTGACTGTTCTATTCAATCCCGATCCAATTTCTGTGTTTCAACAACACACTGATAGTCCACAGGGTACAGAAAACCTCCAGATGTGCATCGGAAACTACTACTGGTCTTCCAGGGAACGATCAAAACGTAGACTGTTAGAGACATTACTCCCATTTAGGAAAGTGCGCATGGTGACTGTTGTATTCAATCCCGATGCAATTTCTGTGTTTCATCAACACTCTGATAGTCCACAAATTACAGAATGCCTCAAGATGTTCATCGGATACTACTACTGGTGTTCCATCGAACGATCAAAGCATTGACTGTTTGAGAATTACTCCCATGGAGGAAGGTGCGCATGGTGACTGTTGTATTCAATCCCGATGTAATTTCTGTGTTTCATCAACACTCTGATAGTCCACAAATTACAGAATGCCTCTAGATATTCATCGGAAACTACAACTGGTCTTCCAGGGAACGATCAATGCGTAGACTGTTTGAGACATTACTTTTATGGAGGAATGTGCGCATGGTGACTGTTGTATTCAATACCGATGCAATTTCTGTGTTTCATCAACACTGTAATTGTCCACAGATTACAGAATGCCTCGAGATGTGCATCGGAAACTACTACTGGTCTTACAGGGAATTATCAAAGCATAGATTGTTTGTGAATTACTCCCATTGAGGAAAGCGCGCATGGTGACTGTTGTATTCTATCCCGATGCAATCTCTCTGTTTCATCAGCACTCTGATAGTCCACAGACAACAGAATGCCTCCAGATGTGCATCGGAAACTACTACTGCTCTTCCAGGTAACGATCAAAGCGTAAACTCGTTGAGACATTACTCCCATGGAGGAAAGTGTTCATGGTGACTGTTGTATTCAATCCATGCATTTTCTGTGTTTCATCAGCTCTCTGATAGTCCACAAATAACACAATGCCTCCAGATGTGCATCGGAAACTATTACTGGTCTTCCAGGGAACGATCAAAGCGTAGACTGTTTGAGACATTACTACCATGGAGGAAAGTGCGCATGGTGACTGTTGTATTAAATCCCGATGCAATTTCTGTGTTTCATCAACACTCTGATAGTCCACAAATTACAGAATGCCTCCAGATGTTCATCTGAAACTACTACTGGTCTTCCAGGGAACGATCAAAGCGTAGACTGTTTGAGACATTACTTTTATGGAGGTTTGTGCGCATGGTGACTGTTGTATTCCATCCCGATGCAATATCTGTGTTTCATCAACACTCTGATGGTCCACAAATTACAGATTGCCTCCAGATGTGCATCGGAAACTACTTCTGGTCTTCCAGGGAACGATCAAAGCGTAGACTGTTTGAGACATTACACCCATGGAGGAAAGTGCGCATGGTGACTGTTGTATTCAGTCCTGATGCAATTACTGTGTTTTATCAACACTTTGATAGTCTACACATTACAGAATGCCACCAGATGTGCATCGGAAACTACTACTGGTCTTCCAGGGAACGATCAAAGCGTAGACTGTTAGAGACATTACTCCCATGGAGGAAAGTGCGCATGGTGACTGTTGTATTCAATCCCGATGCAATTACTGTGTTTCATCAACACTCTAATAGTCCACAGATTACAGAATGCCTCGAGATGTGCATGGGAAACTACTACTGGTCTTACAGGGTACGATCAAAGCATAGACTGTTTGAGAATTACTCCCATGGAGGAAAGTGCCTATGGTGACTGTTGTATTCAATCAAGATGCAATTTCTGTGTTTCATCAACACTCTGATAGTCCTCAGATTACAGAATGCCTCCAGATGTGCATCGGAAACTACTACTGGTCTTCCAGGGAACGATCAAAGCGTAGACTGTTAGAGACATTACTCCCATGGAGGAAAGTGCGCATGGTGACTGTTGTATTCAATCCCGATGCAATTACTGTGTTTCATCAACACTCTGATAGTCTACACATTACAGAATGCAACCAGATGTGCATCGGAAACTACAACTGGTCCTCCCGTGGAGGAAAGTGCGCATGGTGACTGTTGTATTCAATCCCGATGCAATTTCTGTGTTTCATCAACACTCTGATAGTCCACAAATTACGGAATGCGTCCAGATGTTCATCGGAAACTACTACTGGTATTCCAGGGAACGATCAAAGCGTGGAGTATTTGAGACTTTACTCCCATTGAGGAAAGCGCGCATGGTGACTGTTCTATTCAATCCCGATGCAATTTCTGTGTTTCAACAACACACTGATAGTCCACAGAGTACAGAAAACCTCCAGATGTGCATCGGAAACTACTACTGGTCTTCCAGGGAACGATCAAAGCGTAGACTGTTAGAGACATTACTCCCATTTAGGAAAGTGCGCATGGTGACTGTTGTATTCAATCCCGATGCAATTTCTGTGTTTCATCAACACTCTGATAGTCCACAAATTACAGAATGCCTCAAGATGTTCATCGGAAACTACTACTGGTGTTCCATCGAACGATCAAAGCATTGACTGTTTGGGAATTACTCCCATGGAGGAAGGTGCGCATGGTGACTGTTGTATTCAATCCCGATGTAATTTCTGTGTTTCATCAACACTCTGATAGTCCACAAATTACAGAATGCCTCTAGATATTCATCGGAAACTACAACTGGTCTTCCAGGGAACGATCAAAGCGTAGACTGTTTGAGACATTACTTTTATGGAGGAATGTGCGCATGGTGACTGTTGTATTCAATACCGATGCAATTTCTGTGTTTCATCAACACTGTAATTGTCCACAGATTACAGAATGCCTCGAGATGTGCATCGGAAACTACTACTGGTCTTACAGGGAATTATCAAAGCATAGATTGTTTGTGAATTACTCCCATGGAGGAATGTGCGCATGGTGACTGTTGTATTCCATCCCGATGAAATTTCTGTGTTTCATCAACAATCTAATAGTCCTTAGATTACAGAATGCCTCCAGATGTGCATCGGAAACTACTACTGGTCTTCCAGGGAACGATCAAAGCGTAGACTGTTTCAGACATACCTCCATGGAGGAAAGTGCGCATGGTGACTGTTGTATTCTATCCCGATGCAATCTCTGTGTTTCATCAGCACTCTGATAGTCCACAGACAACAGAATGCCTCCAGATGTGCATCGGAAACTACTACTGCTCTTCCAGGTAACGATCAAAGCGTAAACTCGTTGAGACATTACTCCCATGGAGGAAAGTGTTAATGGTGACTGTTGTATTCAATCCATGCATTTTCTGTGTTTCATCAGCTCTCTGATAGTCCACAAATAACACAATGCCTCCAGATGTGCATCGGAAACTATTACTGGTCTTCCAGGGAACGATCAAAGCGTAGACTGTTTGAGACATTACTACCATGGAGGAAAGTGCGCATGTTGACTGTTGTATTAAATCCCGATGCAATTTCTGTGTTTCATCAACACTCTGATAGTCCACAAATTACAGAATGCCTCCAGATGTTCATCTGAAACTACTACTGGTCTTCCAGGGAACGATCAAAGCGTAGACTGTTTGAGACATTACTTTTATGGAGGTTTGTGCGCATGGTGACTGTTGTATTCCATCCCGATGCAATATCTGTGTTTCATCAACACTCTGATGGTCCACAAATTACAGAATGCCTCCAGATGTGCATCGGAAACTACTTCTGGTCTTCCAGGGTACGATCAAAGCATAGACTGTTTGAGAATTACTCCCATGGAGGAAAGTGCCTATGGTGACTGTTGTATTCAATCAAGATGCAATTTCTGTGTTTCATCAACACTCTGATAGTCCTCAGATTACAGAATGCCTCCAGATGTGCATCGGAAACTACTACTGGTCTTCCAGGGAACGATCAAAGCGTAGACTGTTAGAGACATTACTCCCATGGAGGAAAGTGCGCATGGTGACTGTTGTATTCAATCCCGATGCAATTACTGTGTTTCATCAACACTCTGATAGTCTACACATTACAGAATGCAACCAGATGTGCATCGGAAACTACAACTGGTCCTCCCGTGGAGGAAAGTGCGCATGGTGACTGTTGTATTCAATCCCGATGCAATTTCTGTGTTTCATCAACACTCTGATAGTCCACAAATTACGGAATGCCTCCAGATGTTCATCGGAAACTACTACTGGTATTCCAGGGAACGATCAAAGCGTGGAGTATTTGAGACTTTACTCCCATTGAGGAAAGCGCGCATGGTGACTGTTCTATTCAATCCCGATGCAATTTCTGTGTTTCAACAACACACTGATAGTCCACAGAGTACAGAAAACCTCCAGATGTGCATCGGAAACTACTACTGGTCTTCCAGGGAACGATCAAAGCGTAGACTGTTAGAGACATTACTCCCATTTAGGAAAGTGCGCATGGTGACTGTTGTATTCAATCCCGATGCAATTTCTGTGTTTCATCAACACTCTGATAGTCCACAAATTACAGAATGCCTCAAGATGTTCATCGGAAACTACTACTGGTGTTCCATCGAACGATCAAAGCATTGACTGTTTGGGAATTACTCCCATGGAGGAAGGTGCGCATGGTGACTGTTGTATTCAATCCCGATGTAATTTCTGTGTTTCATCAACACTCTGATAGTCCACAAATTACAGAATGCCTCTAGATATTCATCGGAAACTACAACTGGTCTTCCAGGGAACGATCAAAGCGTAGACTGTTTGAGACATTACTTTTATGGAGGAATGTGCGCATGGTGACTGTTGTATTCAATACCGATGCAATTTCTGTGTTTCATCAACACTGTAATTGTCCACAGATTACAGAATGCCTCGAGATGTGCATCGGAAACTACTACTGGTCTTACAGGGAATTATCAAAGCATAGATTGTTTGTGAATTACTCCCATGGAGGAATGTGCGCATGGTGACTGTTGTATTCCATCCCGATGAAATTTCTGTGTTTCATCAACAATCTAATAGTCCTTAGATTACAGAATGCCTCCAGATGTGCATCGGAAACTACTACTGGTCTTCCAGGGAACGATAAAAGTTTAGACTGTTTCAGACATACCTCCATGGAGGAAAGTGCGCATGGTGACTGTTGTATTCTATCCCGATGCAATCTCTGTGTTTCATCAGCACTCTGATAGTCCACAGACAACAGAATGCCTCCAGATGTGCATCGGAAACTACTACTGCTCTTCCAGGTAACGATCAAAGCGTAAACTCGTTGAGACATTACTCCCATGGAGGAAAGTGTTAATGGTGACTGTTGTATTCAATCCATGCATTTTCTGTGTTTCATCAGCTCTCTGATAGTCCACAAATAACACAATGCCTCCAGATGTGCATCGGAAACTATTACTGGTCTTCCAGGGAACGATCAAAGCGTAGACTGTTTGAGACATTACTACCATGGAGGGAAGTGCGCATGTTGACTGTTGTATTAAATCCCGATGCAATTTCTGTGTTTCATCAACACTCTTATAGTCCACAAATTACAGAATGCCTCCAGATGTTCATCTGAAACTACTACTGGTCTTCCAGGGAACGATCAAAGCGTAGACTGTTTGAGACATTACTTTTATGGAGGTTTGTGCGCATGGTGACTGTTGTATTCAATCCTGATGCAATTACTGTGTTTTATCAACACTTTGATAGTCTACACATTACAGAATGCCACCAGATGTGCATCGGAAACTACTACTGGTCTTACAGGGAACGATCAAAGCATAGACTGTTTGAGAATTACTCTCATGGAGGAAAGTGCGCATGGTGACTGTTGTATTCAATCCCGAAGAAATTTCTGTGTTTCATCAACACTCTGATAGGCCACAGATTACAGAATTCTTCCAGATGTGCATCGGAAACTACTACTTGTCTTCCAGGGAACGATCAAAGCGTAGACTGTTTGAGCCATACCTCCCGTGGAGGTTTCATCGGAAACTACTACTGGTTTTCCAGGGTACGATCAAAGCATAGACTGTTTGAGAATTACTCCCATGGAGGAAAGTGCCTATGGTGACTGTTGTATTCAATCCCGATGCAATTTCTGTGTTTCATCAACACTCTGATAGTCCTCAGATTACAGAATGCCTCCAGATGTGCATCGGAAACTACTATTGGTCTTCCAGGGAACGATCAAAGCGTAGACTGTTTGAGACATACCTCCCGTGGAGTAAAGTGCGCATGGTGACTGTTGTATTCAATCCCGATGCAATTTCTGTGTTTCATCAACACTCTGATAGTCCACAGAGTACAGAAAGCCTCCAGATGTGCATCGGAAACTACTACTGATCTTCCAGGGAACGATCAAAGCGTAGACTGTTAGAGACATTACTCCCATGGAGGAAAGTGCGCATGGTGACTGTTGTATTCCATCCCGATGCAATTTCTGTGTTTCATCAACACTCTGATAGTCTACACATTACAGAATGCAACCAGATGTGCATCGGAAACTACAACTGGTCCTCCCGTGGAGGAAAGTGCGCATGGTGACTGTTGTATTCAATCCCGATGCAATTTCTGTGTTTCATCAACACTCTGATAGTCCACAGTTTACAGAATGCCGCCAGATGTTAATCGGAAACTACTACTGGTCTTCCAATGAACGATCAAATCGTAGACTGTTTGAGACATTACTACCGTGGAGGAAAGTGCGCATGGTGACTGTTGTATTCAAACCCGATGCAATTTCTGTGTTTCATCAACACTCTGATAGTCCACAAATTACAGAATGCCTCCAGATGTTCATCGGAGACTACTACTGGTCTTCCAGGGAACGATCAAAGCGTACACTCTTTCAGACATTACTCCCATGGAGGAAACTGCGGATGGTGACTGTCGTATTCAATCCCGATGCAATTTCTGTGTTTCATCAACACTCTGATAGTCCACAGATTACAGAATGCCACCAGATGTGCATCGGAAACTACTACTGGTCTTCCAGGGAACGATCAAAGCGTAGACTGTTTGAGACATACCTCCCGTGGAAGAAAGTGCGCATGGTGACTGTTGTATTCAATCCCGATGCAATTACTGTGTTTCATCAACACTCTGATAGACCACAAATTACAGAAAGCCTCCAGATGTGCATCGGAAACTACTACTGGTCTTCCAGGGAACGATCAAAGCGTAGACTGTTAAAGACATTACTCCCATGGAGGAAAGTGCGCATGGTGACTTTTGTATTCAATCGCGATGAAAATTCTGTGTTTCATCAACACTCTGATAGTCCACAAATTACAGAATGCCTCCAGATGTTCATCGGAAACTACTACTGGTCTTCCAGGGAACGATCAAAGCGTAGACTGTTTGAGACATTACTCCCATGCAGGAATGTGCGCATGGTGACTGTTGTATTCAATCCCAATGCAATTTCTGTGTTTCATCAACACTCTAATAGACCACAGATTAAAGAATGCCTCGAGATGTGCATCGGAAACTACTACTGGTCTTACAGGGAACGATCAAAGCATAGACTGTTTGAGAATTACTCCCATGGAGGAATGTGCGCTTGGTGACTGTTGTATTCAATCCCGATGCAATTTCTGTGTTTCATCAACACTCTGATAGTCATCAGATAACAGAATGCCTCCAGATGTGCATCGGAAACTACTACTGGTCTTCCAGGGAATGATCAAAGCGTAGACTGTTTGAGACAAACCTACCGTGGAGGAAAGTGCGCATGGTGACAGTTGTCTTCAATCCCGATGCAATTTCTGTGTTTCATCTACACTCTGAAATTCCACAGATTACAGAATGCCGCCAGATGTTCATCGGAAACTACTACTGCTCTTCCAGGGAACGATCAAAGCGTAGACTGTTTGAGACATTTCTACCGTGGAGGAAAGTGCGCATGGTGACTGTTGTATTCAATCCCAATGCAATTTCTGTGTTTCATCAACACTCTGATGGTCCACAAATTACAGAATGCCTCCAGATGCTCATCGGAAACTACTACTGGTCTTCCAGGTAACGATCAAAGCATAGACTGTTTGAGAATTACTCCCATGGGGGAAAGTGCGCATGGTGGCTGTTGTATCCAATCCCGATGCAATTTCTGTGTTTCATCAACACTCTGATAGTACACAAATTACAGAATGCCTCCAGATGTTCATCGGAAACTACTACTGGTCTTCCAGGGAACGATCAAAGCGTAGACTGTTTGAGACATTGCTTTTATGGAGGAATGTGCGCATGGTGACTGTTGTATTCAATCCCGATGCAATTTCTGTGTTTCATCAACACTCTAATAGTCCACAGATTACAGAATGCCTCGAGATGTGCATCAGAAACTACTACTGGTCTTACAGGGAACGATCAACGCATAGACTGTTTGAGAATTACTCCCATGGAGGAATGTGCGCATGGTGACTGTTGTATTCATTCCCGATGCAATTTCTGTGTTTCATCAACACTCTGATAGTCCTCAGATTACAGAATGCCTCCAGATTTTCATCGGAAACTACTATTGGTCTTCCAGGGAACGACCAAAGCGTAGACTGTTTGAGACATACCTCCCGTGGAGGTTTCGTCGGAAAATAATACTGGTTTTCCAGGGTACGATCAAAGCATAGACTGTTTGAGAATTACTCCAATGGAGGAAAGTGCCTATGGTGACTGTTGTATTCAATCAAGATGCAATTTCTGTGATTCATCAACACTCTGATAGTCCTCAGATTACAGAATGCCTCCAGATGTGCATCGGAAACTACTATTGGTCTTCCAGGGAACGATCAAAGCGTAGACTGTTTGAGACATACCTCCCGTGGAGTAAAGTGCGCATGGTGACTGTTGTATTCAATCCCGATGCAATTTCTGTGTTTCATCAACACTCTGATAGTCCACAGAGTACAGAAAGCCTCCAGTTGTGCATCGGAAACTACTACTGGTCTTCCAGGGAACGATCAAAGCGTAGACTGTTAGAGACATTACTCCCATGGAGGAAAGTGCGCATGGTGACTGTTGTATTCAATCCCGATGCAATTACTGTGTTTCATCAACACTCTGATAGTCTACACATTACAGAAAGCAACCAGATGTGCATCGGAAACTACAACTGGTCCTCCCGTAGAGGAAAGTGCGCATGGTGACTGTTGTATTCAATCCCGATGCAATTTCTGTGTTTCATCAACACTCTGATAGTCCACAAATTACGGAATGCCTCCAGATGTTCATCGGAAACTACTACTGGTCTTCCAGGGAACGATCAAAGCGTGGAGTATTTGAGACTTTACTCCCATTGAGGAAAGTGCGCATGGTGACTGTTCTATTCAATCCCGATGCAATTTCTGTGTTTCAACAACACACTGATAGTCCACAGAGTACAGAAAACCTCCAGATGTGCATCGGAAACTACTACTGGTCTTCCAGGGAACGATCAAAGCGTAGACTGTTAGAGACATTACTCCCATTTAGGAAAGTGCGCATGGTGACTGTTGTATTCAATCCCGATGCAATTTCTGTGTTTCATCAACACTCTGATAGACCACAAATTACAGAATGCCTCAGGATGTTCATCGGAAACTACTACTGGTGTTCCATCGAACGATCAAAGCATTGACTGTTTGAGAATTACTCCCGTGGAGGAAGGTGCGCATGGTGACTGTTGTATTCAATCCCGATGCAATTTCTGTGTTTCATCAACACTCTGATAGTCCACAAATTACAGAATGCCTCCAGATATTCATCGGAAACTACTACTGGTCTTCCAGGGAACGATAAAAGCGTAGACTCTTTGAGACATTACTTTTTAGGAGGAATGTGCGCATGGTGACTGTTGTATTCAAAACCGATGCAATTTCTGTGTTTCATCAACACTGTAATTGTCCACAGATTACAGAATGCCTCGAGATGTGCATCGGAAACTACTACTGGTCTTCCAGGGAACGATCAAAGCGTAGACTGTTTGAGACATACCTCCATGGAGGAAAGTGCGCATGGTGACTGTTGTATTCTATCCCGATGCAATCTCTCTGTTTCATCAGCACTCTGATAGTCCACAGACAACAGAAAGCCTCCAGATGTGCATCGGAAACTACTACTGCTCTTCCAGGTAACGATCAAAGCGTAAACTCTTTGAGACATTACTCCCATGGAGGAAAGTGTTCATGGTGACTGTTGTGTTCAATCCCCATGCAATTTCTGTGTTTCATCAACACTCTGATAGTCCACAGAGTACAGAAAGCCTCCAGATGTGCATCGGAAACTACTACTGGTCTTCCAGGGAACGATCAAAGCGTAGACTGTTAGAGACATTACTCCCATGGAGGAAAGTGCGCATGGTGACAGTTGTATTCCATCCCGATGCAATTTCTATGTTTCATCAACACTCTGATAGTCTACACATTACAGAATGCAACCAGATGTGCATCGGAAACTACAACTGGTCCCCCGTGGAGGAAAGTGCGCATGGTGACTGTTGTATTCAATCCCGATGCAATTTCTGTGTTTCATCAACACTCTGATAGTCCACAAATTACGGAATGCCTCCAGATGTTCATCGGAAACTACTACTGGTCTTCCAGGGAACGATCAAAGCGTGGAGTATTTGAGACTTTACTCCCATTGAGGAAAGTGCGCATGCTGACTGTTCTATTCAATCCCGATGCAATTTCTGTGTTTCAACAACACACTGATAGTCCACAGAGTACAGAAAACCTCCAGATGAGCATCGGAAACTACTACTGGTCTTCCAGGGAACGATCAAAGCGTAGACTGTTAGAGACATTACTCCCATGGAGGAAAGTGCGCATGGTGACTGTTGTATTCAATCCCGATGCAATTTCTGTGTTTCATCAACACTCTGATAGTCCACAAATTACAGAATGCCTCCAGATGTTCATCGGAAACTACTACTGGTCTTCCAGGGAACGATCAAAGCGTAGACTGTTTGAGACATTACTTTTATGGAGGAATGTGCGCATGGTGACTGTTGTATTCAATCCCGATGCAATTTCTGTGTTTCATCAACACTGTAATAGTCCACAGATTACAGAATGCCTCGAGATGTGCATCGGAAACTACTACTGGTCTTACAGGGAATTACCAAAGCATAGACTGTTTGTGAATTACTCCCACGGAGCAATGTGCGCATGGTGACTGTTGTATTAAATCCCGATGCTATTTCTGTGTTTCATCAAAACTCTGATAGTCCTCAGATTACAGAATGCCTCCAGATGTGCATCGGAAACTACTACTGGTCTTCCAGGGAACGAGCAAAGCGTAGACTGTTTCAGACATACCTCCCATGGAGGAAAGTGCGCATGATGACTGTTGTATTCAACTCCGATGCAATTTCTGTGTTTCATCAACACTCTGATAGTCCACAGATTACCCAAAGCCGCCAGATGTTCATCGGAAACTACTACTGGTCTTCCAGGGAACGATCAAAGCGTAGACTGTTTGAGACATTACTACCATGAAGAAAAGTGCGCATGGTGATTTTGTATTAAATCCCGATGCAATTTCTGTGTTTCATCAACACTCTGATAGTCCACAAATTACAGAATGCCTCCAGATGTTCATTGGAAACTACTACTGGTTTTCCAGAGAACGATCAAAGCGTAGACTGTTTGAGACATTACTTTTATGGAGGAATGTGCGCATGGTGACGGTTGTATTCCATCCCGATGCAATTTCTGTGTTTCATCAACACTCTAATAGTCCTTAGATTACAGAATGCCTCCAGATGTGCATCGGAAACTACTACTGGTCTTCCAGGGAACGATCAAATCGTAGACTGTTTGAGACATACCTCCATGGAGGAAAGTGCGCATGGTGACTTTTGTATTCAATCCCGCTGCAATTTCTCTGTTTCATCAGCACTCTGATAGTCCACAGACAACAGAATGCCTCCAGATGTGCATCGGAAACTACTACTGCTCTTCCAGGTAACGATCAAAGCGTAAACTCGTTGAGATATTAATCCCATGGAGGAAAGTGTTCATGGTGACTGTTGTATTCAATCCATGCATTTTCTGTGTTTCATCAGCTCTCTGATAGTCCACAAATAACAGAATGCCTCCAGATGTGCATCGGAAACTGTTACTGGTCTTCCAGGGAACGATCAAAGCGTAGACTGCTTGAGACATTACTACCATGGAGGAAAGTGCGCATGGTGACTGTTGTATTAAATCCCGATGCAATTTCTGTGTTTCATCAACACTCTGATAGTCCACAAATTACAGAATGCCTCCAGATGTTCATCTGAAACTACTACTGGTCTTCCAGGGAACGATCAAAGCGTAGACTGTTTGAGACATTACTTTTATGGAGGAATGTGCGCATGGTGACTGTTGTATTCCATCCCGATGCAATATCTGTGTTTCATCAACACTATGATAGTCCACAAATTACAGAATGCCTCCAGATGTGCATCGGAAACTACTACTGGTCTTCCAGGGAACGATCAAAGCGTAGACTGTTTGAGACATTACTCCCATGGAGGAAAGTGCGCATGGTGACTGTTGTACTCAATCCCGATGCAATTACTGTGTTTCATCAACACTCTGATAGTCTACACATTACAGAATTCCACCAGATGTGCATCGGTAACTACTACTGGTCTGCCAGGGAACGATCAAAGCGTAGACTGTTTGGGACATTACTTTTATGGAGGAATGTGCGCATGGTGAATGTTGTATTCAATCCCGATGCAATTTCTGTGTTTCATCAACACTCTAATAGTCCACAGATTACAGAATGCCTCGAGATGTGCATGGGAAACTACTACTGGTCTTACAGGGAACGATCAAAGCGTAGACTGTTTGAGACATTACTCCCATGGAGGAAAGTGCGCATGGTGATTGTTGTATTCAATCCCGATGCAATTTCTGTGTTTCATCAACACTCTGATAGTCCACAGATTACAGAATGCCTCCAGATGTGCATCGGAAACTACTACTGGTCTTCCAGGGAACGATCAAAGCGTAGAATGTTTGGGACATTATTCCCATGGAGGAAAGTGCATATGGTGACTGTTGTATTCAATCGCGATGCAATTTCTGTGTTTCATCAACACTTTGATATTCCACAGATTACAGAATACCACCAGACGTGCATCGCAAACTACTACTGGTCTTCCAAAGAACGATCAATGTTTAGACTGTTTGAGACATTACTCCGATGGAGGAAAGTGCGCATGGTGACTGTTTTATTCAATCCCGATGCAATTCCTGTGTTTCATCAGCACTCTGATACTCCACAGATTACAGAATGCCTCCAGATGTGCATCGGAAACCAATACTGGTCTTCCAGGGAACGAACAAAGCGTAGACTGTTTCAGACATTACTGCCATGGAGGAAACTGCGCATGGAGACTGTTGTATTCAATCCCGATGCAATTTCTGTGTTTCATCAACACTCTTATAGTTAACAGATTACAGAATGCCTCCCGATGTGCACCGGAAACTACTACTGGTCTTCCAGGTAACGATCAAAGCGTAGACTGTTTGAGACATTACTTTTATGGAGGAATGTGCGTATGGTGATTGTTGTATTCAATCCCGATGAAATTTCTGTGTTTCATCAATACTCTGATAGTCCACAGATAATAGAATGCCTCCAGATGTGCATCGGAAACTACTACTGGTCATCCAGGGAACGATCAGAGCGTAAACTTACTGAGACATTACTCCCATGGAGGAAAGTGAGCATGGTGACTGTTGTATTCAATCCCGATGCAATTTCTGTCTTTCATCAACATTCTGATAGTCCACAGATTACAGAATGCCTCCAGATGTGCATCGGAAACTACTACTGGTCTTCCAGGGAACGATCAAAGCGTAGACTGTTTGAGACATTACTCGCATGGAGGAAAGGGTGCATGGTGACTGTTGTATTCAATCCCGATGCAATTTCTGTCTTTCATCAACATTCTGATAGTCCACGGATTACAGAATGCCTCCAGATGTGCATCGGAAACTACTACTGGTCTTCCAGGGAACGATCAAAGCGTAGACTGCTTGAGACATTACTCCCATGGAGGAAAGTGCGCATGGTGACTGTTGTATTCAATCGTGATGCAATTACTGTGTTTTATCAACACTTTGATAGTCTACACATTACAGAATGCCACCAGATGTGCATCGGAAACTACTACTGTTCTTCCAGGGAACGATCAAATCGTAGATTGTTTGAGACATAACTCCCGTGAAGGAAAGTGCGCATGGTGACTATTGTATTCAATCCCGATGCAATTTCTGTGTTTCATCAACACTCTGATAGTCCACAAATTACAGAATGCCTCCAGATGTTCATCGGACACTACTACTGGTCTTCCAGGAAACGATCAAAGCGTAGACTGTTTGAGACATTACTTTTATGGAGGAATGTGTGCATGGTGACTGTTGTATTCATCCCGATGCAATTACTGTGTTTCATCAACACTCTGATAGTCTACACATTAAAGAATGCGACCAGATGTGCATCGGAAACTACTACTGGTCTTCCAGGGAACGATCAAAGCGTAGATGGTTTGGGAAAATACTGCCGTGGAGGAATGTGCGCATGGTGAGTGTTGTATTCTATCCCGATGCAATTTCTGTGTTTCATCAATACTCTGATAGTCCACAGATAATAGAATGCCTCCAGATGTGCATCGGAAACTACTACTGGTCATCCAGGGAACGATCAGAGCGTAAACTTACTGAGACATTACTCCCATGGAGGAAAGTGCGCATGGTGACTGTTGTATTCAATCCCGATGCAATTTCTGTCTTTCATCAACATTCTGATAGTCCGCAGATTACAGAATGCCTCCAGATGTGCATCGGAAACTACTACTGGTCTTCCAGGGAATGATCAAAGCGTAGACTGTTAGAGACATTACTCCCATGGAGGAAAGTGCACATGGTGATTGTTGTATTCAATCCCGATGCTATTTCTGTGTTTCATCAACACTCTGATAGTCCACAGATTATAGAATACGACCAGACGTGCATCGGAAACTACTACTGGTCTTCCAAAGAACGATCAAAGTTTAGACTGTTTAAGACATTACTCCCATGGAGGAAAGTGCGCATGGTGACTGTTTTATTCAATCCCGATGCAATTCCTGTGTTTCATCAGCACTCTGATACTCCACAGTTTACAGAGTATCTCCAGATGTGCATCGGAAACTACTACTGGTCTTCCAGGAAACGAACAAAGCGTAGACTGTTTCAGACATTACTTCCATGGAGGAAACTGCGCATGGAGACTGTTGTATCCAATCCCGATGCAATTTCTGTGTTTCATCAACACTCTTATAGTCTACACATTACAGAATGCCACCAGATGTGCATCGGAAACTACTACTGGTCTTCCAGGGAACGATCAAATCGTAGATTGTTTGACACATAACTCCCGTGAAGGAAAGTGCGCATGGTGACTGTTGTATTCAATCCCGATGCAATTTCTGTGTTTCATCAACACTCTGATAGTCCACTAATTACAGAATGCCTCCAGATGTTCATCGGACACTACTACTGGTCTTCCAGGTAACGATCAAAGCGTAGACTGTTTGAGACATTACTTTTATGGAGGAATGTTTGCATGTTGACTGTTGTATTCAATCCCGATGCAATTTCCGTGTTTCATCAACACTCTTATAGTTAACAGATTACAGAATGCCTCCCGATGTGCATCGGAAACTACTACTGGTCTTCCAGGTAACGATCAAAGCGTAGACTGTTTGAGACATTACTTTTATGGAGGAATGTGCGTATGGTGATTGTTGTATTCAATCCCGATGCAATTTCTGTGTTTCATCAACACTCTGATAGTCCACAGAAAACAGAATGCCTCCAGATGTGCATCGGAAACTACTACTGGTCTTCCAGGGAACAATCAAAGAGTAGACTGTTTGAGACATTACTCCCATGGAGGAAAGTGTGCATGGTGATTGTTGTATTCAATCCCGATGCAATTTCTGTCTTTCATCAACATTCTGATAGGCCACAGATTACAGAATGCCTCCAGATGTGCATCGGAAACTACTACTGGTCTTCTAGGGAACGATCAAAGCGTAGACTGCTTGAGACATTACTCCCATGGAGGAAAGTGCGCATGGTGACTGTTGTATTCAATCCTGATGCAATTACTGTGTTTTATCAACACTTTGATAGTCTACACATTACAGAATGCCACCAGATGTGCATCGGAAACTACTGTTTTTCCAGGGAACGATCAAATCGTAGATTGTTTGAGACATAACTCCCGTGAAGGAAAGTGCGCATGGTGACTGTTGTATTCAATCCCGATGCAATTTCTGTGTTTCATCAACACTCTGATAGTCCACAAATTACAGAATGCCTCCAGATGTTCATCGGACACTACTACTGGTCTTCCAGGTAACGATCAAAGCGTAGACTGTTTGAGACATTACTTTTATGGAGGAATGTGTGCATGGTGACTGTTGTATTCAATCCCGATGCAATTACTGTGTTTCATCAACACTCTGATAGTCTACACATTACAGAATGCGACCAGATGTGCATCGGAAACTACTACTGGTCTTCCAGTGAACGATCAAAGCGTAGATGGTTTGAGAAAATACTGCCGTGGAGGAATGTACGCATGATGAGTGTTGTATTCAATCCCGATGCAAATTCTGTGTTTCATCAATACTCTAATAGTCCACAGATAACAGAATGCCTCCAGATGTGCATCGGAAACTACTACTGGTCTTCCAGGGAACGATCAAAGCGTAAACTCTTTGAGACATTACTCCCATGGAGGAAAGTGCGCATGGTGACTGTTGTATTCAATCCTGATGCAATTACTGTGTTTTATCAACACTTTGATAGTTTACACGTTACAGAATGCCACCAGATGAGCATCGGAAACTACTACTGGTCTTCCAGGGAACGATCAAATCGTAGATTGTTTGAGACATAACTCCCGTGAACTAAAGTGCGCATGGTGACTGTTGTATTCAATCCAGATGCAATTTCTGTGTTTCATCAACACTCTGATACTCCACAGATTACAGTATTTCTCCAGATGTGCATCGGTAACTACTACTTGTCTTCCAGGGAACGATCAAAGCGTAGACTGTTAGAGACATTACTCCCATGGAGGAAAGTGCACATGGTGATTGTTGTATTCAATCCCGATGTTATTTCTGTGTTTCATCAACACTCTGATAGTCCACAGATTACAGAATGCCTCCAGATGTGCATCGGAAACTACTACTGGTCTTCCAGTGAACGACCAAATCGTAGAATGTTTGGGACATTACTCCCATGGAGGAAAGTGCGCATGGTGATTGTTGTATTCAATCCTGATGCAATTTATGTGTGTCATCAACACTCTGATAGTCCACAGATTACAGAATGCATCCAGATGTGCATCGTAAACTACTAAAGGTCTTCCAGGGAACGATCAAAGCGTAAACTCTTTGAGACATTACTCCCATGGAGGTAATTGCGCATCGTGACTGTTGTATTCAATCCCGATGCATTTTCTGTCTTTCATCAACACTCTGATAGTCCACTGGTTACAGAATGCCTCCAGATGTGCATCGGAACCTACTACTGGTCTCCCTGGGAACGATCAAAGCGTAGACTCTTTGAGACATTATTCCCATGGAGGAAAGTGCGTATGGTGATTGTTGTATTCAATCGCGATGCAATTTCTGTGTTTCATAAACACTTTGATAGTCCACAGATTACAGAATACCACCAGACGTGCATCGGAAACTACTACTGGTCTTCCAAAGAACGATCGAAGTTTAGACTGTTTGAGACATTACTCCCATGGAAGAAAGTGCGCATGGTGACTGTTTTATTCAATCCCGAAGCAATTCCTGTGTTTTATCAGCACTCTGATACTCCACAGATTACAGAATGCCTCCAGATGTGCATCGGAAACTACTACTGGTCTTCCAGGGAACGAACAAAGCGTAGACTGTTTCAGACATTACTGCCATGGAGGAAACTGCGCATGGAGACTGTTGTATCCAATCCCGATGCAATTTCTGTGTTTCATCAACACTCTTACAGTTTACAGATTACAGAATGCCTCCCGATGTGCATCGGAAACTACTACTAGTCTTCCAGGGAACGATCAAAGCGTAGACTGTTTGAGACATTACTTTTATGGAGGAATGTGCGTATGGTGATTGTTGTATTCAATTCCGATGCAATTTCTGTGTTTCATCAACACTCTGATAGTCCACAGATAACAGAATGCCTCCAGATTTGCAACGGAAACTACTACTGGTCATCCAGGGAACGATCAAAGCGTAAACTTACTGAGACATTACTCCCATGGATGAAAGTGCGCATGGTGACTGTTGTATTCAATCCCGATGCAATTTCTGTCTTTCATCAACATTCTGATAGTCCACAGTTTACAGAATGCCTCCAGTTGTGCATCGGAAACTACTACTGGTGTCCAGGGAACGATCAAAGCGTAGACTGTTTGAGACATTGCTTTTATGGAGGAATGTGCGCATGGTGATTGTTGTATTCAATCCCGATGTTATTTCTGTGTTTCATCAACACTCTGATAGTCCACAGATAACAGAATGCCTCCAGATGTGCATCGGAAACTACTACTGGTCTTCCAGGAAACGATCAAAGCGTAGACTGTTTTAGACATTACTTTTATTAAGGAATGTGCGCATGGTGACTGTTGTATTCAATCCCGATGCAAATTCTCTGTTTCATCAACACTCTAATAGTCCACAGATTACAGAATGCCTCGAGATGTGCATCGAAAACTACTACTGGTCTTACAGGGAACGATCAAAGCATAGACTGTTTGAGAGGTACTCCCATGGAGGAAAGTGCGCATGGTGACTGTTGTATTCAATGCCGATGCCATTTGTGTGTGTCATCAACACTCTGATAGTCCACAGATTACACAATGCCACCAGATGGGAAATCGGAAACTGCTACTGGTCTTCCAGGGAACGATCAAAACGTAGACTGTTTGAGAATTACTCCCATGGAGGAAAGTGCGAATGGTGACTGTTGTATTCAATCCCGATGCAATTTCTGTGTTTCATCAACACTCTGATACTCCACAGATTACAGAATGCCTCCAGATGTGCATCGGAAACTACTACTGGTCTTCCAGGGAACGATCAAAGCGTAGACTGTTTGAGACATTGCTTTTATGGAGGAATGTGGGCATGGTGTCTGTTGTATTCAATCCCGATGCTATTTCTGTGTTTCATCAACACTCTATAGTCCACAGATTACAGAATGCCTCGAGATGTGCATCGGAAACTACTACTGGTCTTCCAGGAAACGATCAAAGCATAGACCGTTTGAGAATTACTCTCATGGAGGAAAGTGCGCATGGTGACTGTTGTATTCAATCCCGATGAAGTTTCTGTGTTTCATCAACACACTGATAGGCCACAGATTACAGAATGCCACCAGATGTTCATCGGAATCGACTACTGGTCTTCCAGGGAACGATCAAAGCATAGACTTTTTGAGACATTACTCCCATGGAGGAATGTGCGCATTGTGACTGATGTATTCAATCCCGATGCAATTTCTGTGTTTCATCAACACTCTGATAGTCCACAGATTACAGAATGCCTCTAGATGTGCATCGGAAACTACTACTGGTCTTCTAGGGAACGATAAAAGCGTAGACTGTGTGAGACATACCTCCTGTGGAGGATAGTCCGCATGGTGACTGTTGTATTCAATCCCGATGCAATTTCTGTGTGTCATCAACACTCTAATACTCCACAGATTACAGAATGACTCCAGATGTGCATCGGAAACTACTACTGGTCTTCCAGGGAACGATCAAAGCGTAGACTGTTTGAGACATTACTCCAATGGAGGAAATTGTGCATGGTGACTGTTGTATTCAATCCCGATGCAATTTCTGTGTTTCAACAACACTCTGATACTCCACAGATTACAGAATGCCTCCAGATGTGCATCGGAAACTTCTACTGGTCTTCCAGGGAACGATCAAAGCGTAGACTCATTCAGACATTACTCCCATGGAGGAAAGTGCGGATGGTGACAGTTGTATTCAATACCGATGCAATTTCTGTGTTTCATCAACACTCTGATAGTCCACAGATTACAGAATGCCACCAGATGTGCATCGGAACCTACTACTGGTCTTCCAGGGAACGATCAAAAGCGTAGACTGTTTGAGACATATCTCCCGTGGAAGAAAGGGCGCATGGTGACTGTTGTATTCAATCCCGATGCAATTTCTGTGTTTCATCAACACTCTGATACTCCACAGATTACAGAATGCCATCAGATGTGCATCGGAAACTACTACTGGTCTTCCAGGGAACGATCAAAGCGTAGACTCTTTGAGAATTACTCCCATGGAGGAAAGTGCGCATGGAGACTGTTGTATTCAATCCCGATGTAATTTCAGTGTTTCATCAACACTCTGATACTCCACAGATTACAGAATGCCTCCAGATGTGCATCGGAAACTACTTCTTGTCTTCCAGGGAACGATCAAAGCGTAGACTCTTTGAGACATTACTCCCATGGAGGAAAGTGCGCATCGTGATTGTTGTATTCAATCCCGATGCAATTTCTGTGTTTCATCAACACTCTGATAATCCACAGATTACAGAATGCCTTCAGATGTGCATCGGAAACTAATACTGGTCTTCCAGGGAACGATGAAAGCGTAGAATGTTCGGGACATTACTCCCATGGAGGAAAGTGCGCATGGTGATTGTTGTATTCAATCCTGATGCAATTTCTGTGTGTCATCAACACTCTGATAGTCCACAGATTACAGAATGCCTCCAGATGTGCATCGGAAACTACTACTGGTCTTCCAGGGAACGATCAAAACGTAAGCTCTTTGAGACATTACTCCCATGGAGGAAATTGCGCATCGTGACTGTTGTATTCAATCCCGATGCATTTTCTGCCTTTCATCAACACTCTGATAGTCCACAGGTTACAGAATGCCTCCAGATGTGCATCGGAACCTACTACTGGTCTCCCTGGGAACGATCAAAGCGTTGACAGTTTGTGACATTATTCCCATGGAGGAAACTGCGCATGGTGACTGTTGTATTCAATCCCGATGCAATTTCTGTATTTCATCAACACTTTGATAGTCCACAGATTACAGAATACCACCAGACGTGCATCGGAAACTACTACTGGTCTTCCAAAGAACGATCAAAGTTTAGACTGTTTGAGACATTACTCCCATGGAGGAAACTGTGCATGGTGACTGTTGTATTCAATCCCGATGCAATTTCTGTGTTTCAACAACACTCTGATACTCCACAGATTACAGAATGCCTCCAGATGTGCATCGGAAACTTCTACTGGTCTTCCAGGGAACGATCAAAGCGTAGACTCATTCAGACATTACTCCCATGGAGGAAAGTGCGGATGGTGACAGTTGTATTCAATACCGATGCAATTTCTGTGTTTCATCAACACTCTGATAGTCCACAGATTACAGAATGCCACCAGATGTGCATCGGAACCTACTACTGGTCTTCCAGGGAACGATCAAAAGCGTAGACTGTTTGAGACATATCTCCCGTGGAAGAAAGGGCGCATGGTGACTGTTGTATTCAATCCCGATGCAATTTCTGTGTTTCATCAACACTCTGATACTCCACAGATTACAGAATGCCATCAGATGTGCATCGGAAACTACTACTGGTCTTCCAGGGAACGATCAAAGCGTAGACTCTTTGAGAATTACTCCCATGGAGGAAAGTGCGCATGGAGACTGTTGTATTCAATCCCGATGTAATTTCAGTGTTTCATCAACACTCTGATACTCCACAGATTACAGAATGCCTCCAGATGTGCATCGGAAACTACTTCTTGTCTTCCAGGGAACGATCAAAGCGTAGACTCTTTGAGACATTACTCCCATGGAGGAAAGTGCGCATCGTGATTGTTGTATTCAATCCCGATGCAATTTCTGTGTTTCATCAACACTCTGATAATCCACAGATTACAGAATGCCTTCAGATGTGCATCGGAAACTAATACTGGTCTTCCAGGGAACGATGAAAGCGTAGAATGTTCGGGACATTACTCCCATGGAGGAAAGTGCGCATGGTGATTGTTGTATTCAATCCTGATGCAATTTCTGTGTGTCATCAACACTCTGATAGTCCACAGATTACAGAATGCCTCCAGATGTGCATCGGAAACTACTACTGGTCTTCCAGGGAACGATCAAAACGTAAGCTCTTTGAGACATTACTCCCATGGAGGAAATTGCGCATCGTGACTGTTGTATTCAATCCCGATGCATTTTCTGTCTTTCATCAACACTCTGATAGTCCACAGGTTACAGAATGCCTCCAGATGTGCATCGGAACCTACTACTGGTCTCCCTGGGAACGATCAAAGCGTTGACAGTTTGTGACATTATTCCCATGGAGGAAACTGCGCATGGTGACTGTTGTATTCAATCCCGATGCAATTTCTGTTTTTCATCAACACTTTGATAGTCCACAGATTACAGAATACCACCAGACGTGCATCGGAAACTACTACTGGTCTTCCAAAGAACGATCAAAGTTTAGACTGTTTGAGACATTACTCCCATGGAGGAAACTGCGCATGGTGACTGTTGTATTCAATCCCGATACAATTTATGTGTTTCATCAACACTCTGATAGTCCACAGATTACAGAATGAATCGAGATGTGCATCGGAAACTACTACTGGTCTTCCAGGGAACGATCAAAGCGTAGACTGTTTGAGACATACCTCCCGTGGAGGATAGTGCACATGGTGACTGTTGTATTCAATCCCGATGCAATTTATGTGTGTCATCAACACTCTGATAGTCCACAGATTACACAATGCCACCAGATGTGCATCGGAAACTGCTACTGGTCTTCCAGGGAACGATCAAAACGTAGACTGTTTGAGAATTACTCCCATGGAGGAAAGTGCGAATGGTGACTGTTGTATTCAATCCCGATGCAATTGCTGTGTTTCATCAACACTCTGATACTCCACAGATTACAGAATGCCTCCAGATGTGCATCGGAAACTACTAGTGGTCTTCCAGGGAACGATCAAAGCGTAGACTGTTAGAGACATTACACCCATGGAGGAAAGTGCGCATGGTGACATTTGTATTCAATCCCGATGCAATTACTGTGTTTCATCAACACTTTGATGGTCTACACATTACAGAATGCCACCAGATGTGCATCGGAAACTACTACTGGTCTTCCAGGAAACGATCAAAGCGTAGATTGTTTGAGACATTACTTTTATGGAGGAATGTGCGCATGGTGACTGTTGTATTCGATCCCGATGCAATTTCTGTGTTTCATCAACACTCTGATAGTCCTCAGATTACAGAACGCCTCCAGATGTGCATCGGAAACCACTACTGGTCTTCCAGTGAACGATCAAAACGTAGGCCGTTTGAGATATACCTCCCGTGTAGGAAAGTGCGCATGGTGACTGTTATATTCAATCCCGATGCAATTTCTGTGTTTCATCAACACTCAGATAGTCCACAGACTACAGAATGCAGCCAGATGTTCATCGGAAACTACTAATGGTCTTCCAGGGAACGATCAAAGCGTAGACTGTTTGAGACATTACTTTTATGGAGGAATGTGCGCATCGTGACTGTTGTATTCGATCCCGATGCAATTTCTGTGTTTCATCAACACTCTGATAGTCCTCAGATTACAGAATGCCTCCAGATGTGCATCGGAAACCACTACTGGTCTTCCAGTGAACGATCAAAACGTAGACTGTTTGAGATATACCTCCCGTGTAGGAAAGTGCGCATGGTGACTGTTATATTCAATCCCGATGCAATTTCTGTGTTTCATCAACACTCTGATAGTCCACAGATTACAGAATGCCTCCAGATGTGCATCGGAAACCACTACTGGTCTTCCAGTGAACGATCAAAACGTAGACTGTTTGAGACATACCTCACGTGTAGGAAAGTGCGCATGGTGACTGTTATATTCAATCCCGATGCAATTTCTGTGTTTCATCATCACTCTGATACTCCACAGATTACAGAATGCCTCCAGATGTGCATCGGAAACTACTACTGGTCTTCCAGGGAACGATCAAAGCGTAGAATGTTTGGGACATTACTCCCATGGAGGAAAGTGAGCATGGTGATCGTTGTTTTTCAATCCTGATACAATTTCTGTGTGCCATCAACACTCTGATAGTCCACAGATTACAGAATGCCTCCAGATATGCATCGGAAACTACTACTGGTCTTCCAGGGAACGATCAAAACGTAAACTCTTTGTGACATTACTCCCATGGAGGAAATTGCGCATGGTGACTGTTGTATTCAATCCTGATGCATTTTCTGTCTTTCATCAACACTCTGATAGTCCACAGGTTACAGAATGCCTCCAGATGTGCATCGGAACCTACTACTGATCTCCCTGGGAACGATCAAAACGTAGACTGTTTGAGACATTATTCCCATGGAGGAAAGTGCGCATGGTGACTGTTGTTTTCAATCCCGATGCAATTTCTGTGTTTCATCAACACTTTGATAGTCCACAGATTACAGAATACCACCGGACGTGCATCGGAAACTACTACTGGTCTTCCAAAGAACGATCAAAGTTTAGACTGCTTGAGACATTACTCCCATGGATGAAACTGCGCATGATGACTGTTGTATTCAATGCCCATGCAATTTCTGTTTTTCATCAACACTCTGATAGTCCACAGATTACAGAATGCCTCGAGATGTGCATCGGAAACTACTACTGGTCTTCCAGGGAAAGATCAAAGCGTAGACTGTTTGAGGCATTATTTTTGTGGAGGAATGTGCGCATGGTGATTGTTGTATTCAATCCCGATGCAATTTCTGTGTTTCATCAACACTCTGATAGTCCACAGATAATAGAATGCCTCCAGATGTGCATCGGAAGCTACTACTGGTCATCCAGGGAACGATCAAAGGGTAAACTTATTGAGACATTACTCTCTTGGAGGAAAATGCGCATGGTGACTGTTGTATTCAATCCCAGTGCAATTTCTGTCTTTCATCAACATTCTGATAGTCCACAGATTACAGAATGCCTCCAGATGTGCATCGGAAACTACTACTGGTCTTCCAGGGAACGATCAAAGCGTAGACTGTTTGAGACATTACTCCCATGGAGTAAAGTGCGCATGGTGACTGTTGTATTCAATCCAGATGCAATTTCTGTGTTTCATAAACACTCTGATACTCCACAGATTACAGAATGCCTCCAGATGTGCATCGGAAACTACTACTGGTCTTCCATAGAACGATCAAAGCGTAGACTGTTAGAGACATTACACCCATGGCGGAAAGTGCGCATGGTGACTGTTGTATTCAATCCTGATTCAATTACTGTGTTTCATCAACACTTTGATAGTCTACACATTACAGAATGCCACCAGATGTGCATCGGAAACTACTACTGGTCTTCCAGGGAACGATCAAATCGTACATTGTTTGAGACATAACTCCCGTGAAGGAAAGTGCGCATGGTGAGTGTTGTATTCAATCCCGATGCAATTCCTGTGTTTCATCAACACTCTGATAGTCCACAAATTACAGAATGCCTCCAGATGTTCATCGGAAACTACTACTGGTCTTCCAGGAAACGATCAAGGCGTAGACTGTTTGAGACATTACTTTTATGGAGGAATGTGCGCTTGGAGACTGTTGTATTCAATCCCGATGCAATTACTGTGTTTCATCAACACACTGATAGTCCACAGATAACAGAATGCCTCCAGATGTGCATCGGATACTACTACTGGTCTTCCAGGGAACGATCAAATCGTAAACTCTTTGAGACATTACTCACATGGTGGAAAGTGCGCATGGTGACTGTTGTATTCAATCCCGATACAATTTCTGTGTTTCATCAACACTCTGATAGTCCACAGATTACAGGATGCCATCAGATGTGCATCGGAAACTACTACTGGTCTTCCAGGGAACGATTAAAGCGTAGACTGTTTGAGAATTACTTCCATGGAGGAAAGTGCGCATGGTGACTGTTGTATTCAATCCCGATGTAATTTCAGTGTTTCATCAACACTCTGATAGTCCACAGATTACAGGATGCCATCAGATGTGCATCGGAAACTACTACTGGTCTTCCAGGGAACGATTAAAGCGTAGACTGTTTGAGAATTACTTCCATGGAGGAAAGTGCGCATGGTGACTGTTGTATTCAATCCCGATGTAATTTCAGTGTTTCATCAACACTCTGATACTCCACAGATTAAAGAATGCCTCCAGATGTGCATCGGAAACTACTACCTGTCTTCCAGGGAAAGATCAAAGCGTAGACTGTTTGAGACAATACTCCCATGGAGGAAAGTGCGCATGGTTATTGTTGTATTCAATCCCGACGCAATTTCTGTGTTTCATCAATACTTTGATAGACCACAGATTACAAAATGCCTCCAGATGGGCATCGGAAACTACTACTGGTCTTCCAGGGAACGATCAAAAACGTAAACTCTTTGAGACATTACTCCCATGGAGGAAATTGCGCATCGTGACTGTTGTATTCAATCCCGATGTATTTTCTGTCTTTCATCAACACTCTCATTGTCCACAGGTTACAGAATGCCTCCAGATGTGCATAGGAACCTACTACTGGTCTTCCTGGGAACGATCAAAGCGTAGACTGTTTGAGACATTATTCCCATGGAGGAAAGTGCAGATGGTGATTGTTGTATTCAATCCCGATGCAATATCTGTGTTTCATCAACACTCTGATAGTCCACAGATAACAGAATGCATCCAGATGTGCATCGGAAACTACTACTGGTCATCCAGGGAACGATCAAAGCGTAGACTGTTTGAGACATTACTCCCATGGAGGAAAGTGCGCATGGTGACTGTTGTATTCAATCCAGATGCAATTTCTGTGTTTCATCAACACTCTGACACTCCACAGATTACAGAATGCCTCCAGATGTTCATCGGACACTACTACTGGTCTTCCAGGGAACGATCAAAGCGTAAACTCTTTGAGACATTACTCCCAAGGAGGAAAGTGCGCATGGTGACTGTTGTATTCAATCCCGAGGCAATTTCTGTGTTTCATCAACATTCTAATAGTCCACAGATTACAGAATGCCTCCAGATGTGCATCGGAAACTACTACTGGTCTTCCAGTGAACGGATGAAGCGTAGACTGTTTGAGACATTACCTCCATGGAGGAAAGTGCGCATGGTGATTGTTGTATTCAATCCCGATGCAATATCTGTGTTTCATCAACACTCTGATAGTCCACAGATAACAGAATGCATCCAGATGTGCATCGGAAACTACTACTGGGCTTCCAGGGAATGATCAAAGCGTAGACTGTTTGGGACATTACTCCTATGGAGGAAAGTGCGCATGGTGATTGTTGTATTCAATCCTGATGCAATTTCTGTGTGTCATCAACACTCTGATATTCCACAGATTACAGAATGCCTCCAGATGTGCATCGGAAACTACTACTGGTCTTCCAGGGAACGATCAAAACGTAAACCCTTTGAGACATTACTCCCATGGAGGAAAGTGCGCATCGTGATTGTTGTATTCAATCCCGATGCAATTTCTGTGTTTCATCAACACTCTGATAGTCCACAGATTACAGAATGCCTCCAGATGTGCATCGTAAACTAATACTGGTCTTCCAGGGAACGATCTAAGCGTAGAATGTTTGGGACATTACTCCCATGGAGGAAAGTGCGCATGGTGATTGTTGTATTCAATCCTGATTGAATTTCTGTGTGTCATCAACACTCTGATAGTCCACAGATTACAGAATGTCTCCAGATATGCATCGGAAACTACTACTGGTCTTCCTGGGAACGATCAAAACGTAAACTCTTTGAGACATTACTCCCATGGAGGAAATTGCGCATGGTGACTGTTGTATTCAATCCCGATGCATTTTCTGTCATTCATCAACACTCTGATAGTCCACAGGTTACAGAATGCATCCAGATGTGCATCGGAACCTACTACTGGTCTCCCTGGGAACGATCAAAACGTAGACTGTTTGAGACATTATTCCCATGGAGGAAAGTGCGCATGGTGACTGTTGTATTCAATTGCGATGCAATTTCTGTGTTTCATCAACACTTTGATAGTCCACAGATTACAGAATACCACCAGACGTGCATCGGAAACTACTACTGGTCTTCCAAAGAACGATCAACGTTTAGACTGCTTGAGACATTACTCCCATGGAGGAAACTGCGCATGGTGACTGTTGTATTCAATCCCGATGCAATTTCTGTTTTTCATCAACACTCTGATAATCCACAGATTACAAAATGCCTCGAGATGTGCATCGGAAACTACTACTGGTCTTCCAGGGAACGATCAAACCGTAGACTGTTTGAGACATTACTTATGGAGGAATGTGCGCATGGTGATTGTTGTATTCAATCCCGATGCAATTTCTGTGTTTCATCAACACTGTGATAGTCCACAGATTTCAGAATGCCACCAGACGTGCATCGGAAACTACTACTGGTCTTCCAAAGAACGATCAACGTTTAGACTGCTTGAGACATTACTCCCATGGAGGAAACTGCGCATGGTGACTGTTGTATTCAATCCCGATGCAATTTCTGTTTTTCATCAACACTCTGATAATCCACAGATTACAAAATGCCTCGAGATGTGCATCGGAAACTACTACTGGTCTTCCAGGGTACGATCAAATCGTAAACTCCTTGAGACATTACTCAAATGGTGGAAAGTGCGCATGGTGACTGTTGTATTCAATCCCGATGCAATTTCTGTGTTTCATCAACACTCTGATAGTCCACAGATTTCAGAATGCCATCAGATGTGCATCGGAAACTACTACTGGTCTTCCAGGGAACGATTAAAGCGTAGACTGTTTAAGAATTACTCCCATGGAGGAAAGTGCGCATGGTGACTGTTGTATTCAATCCCGATGTAATTTCAGTGTTTCATCAACACTCTGATACTCCACAGATTACAGAATGCCTCCAGATGTGCATCGGAAACTACTACTGCTCTTACAGGGAACGATCAAAGCGTGGACTGTTTGTGACATTGCTTTTATGGAGGAATGTGCGCATGGTGATTGTTGTATTCAATCCCGATGCAATTTCTGTGTTTCATCAACACTCTGATAGTCCGCAGATAACAGAATGCCTCCAGATGTGCATCGGAAACTACTACTGGTCATCCAGGGAACGATCAAATCGTAAGCTCTTTGCGACATTACTCCCATGGAGGAAAGTGCGCATGGTGACTGTTGTATTCAATTCCGATGCAATTTCTGTCTTTCATCAACATTCTTATAGTCCACAGATAACAGAATGCCTCCAGATGTGCATCGGAAACTACCACTGGTCTTCCAGGGAACGATCAAATCGTAGGCTGTTTTAGACATTACTCCCATGGAGGAAAGTGCGCATGGTGACTGTTGTATTCAATCCAGATGCAATTGCTGTGTTTCATCAACACTCCGATACTCCACAGATAACAGAATGCCTCCAAATGTGCATCGGAAACTACTACTGGTCTTCCAGGGAACGATCAAATCGTAGGCTGTTTTAGACATTACTCCCGTGAAGGTAAGTGCGCATGGTGACTGTTGTATTCAATCCCGATGCAATTTCTGTGTTTCATCAACACTCTGATAGTCTACACATTACAGAATGCGACCAGATGTGCATCGGAAACTACTACTGGTCTTCCAGGGAACGATCAAATCGTACATTGTATGAGACATAACTCCCGTGAAGGAAAGTGCGCATGGTGACTGTTGTATTCAATCCCGATGCAATTTCTGTGTTTCATCAACATTCTGATAGTCCACAAATTACAGAATGCCTCCAGATGTGCATCGGAAACTACTTCTGGTCTTCCAGGGAACGATCAAAGCGTGGACTGTTTGAGACATTACTTTTATGGAGGAATGTGCGCATGGTGATTGTTGTATTCAATCCCGATGCAATTTCTGTGTTTCATCAACACTCTGATAGTCCACAGATAACAGAATGCCTCCAGATGTGCATCGGAAACTACTACTGGTCATCCAATGTACGATCAAAGCGTAAGCTCTTTGCGACATTACTCCCATGGAGGAAAGTGCGCATGGTGACTGTTGTATTCAATCCCGATGCAATTTCTGTCTTTCATCAACATTCTGATAGTCCACAGATAACAGAATGCCTCCAGATGTGCATCGGAAACTACTACTGGTGTTCCAGGGAACGATCAAAGCGTAGACTGTTAGAGACATTACACCCATGGAGGAAAGTGCGCATGGTGACTGTTGTATTCAATCCCGATGCTATTACTGTGTTTCATCAACACTTTGATAGTCTACACATTACAAAATGCCACCAGATGTGCATCGGAAGCTACTACTGGTCTTCCAGGGAACGACCAATCGTAGATTGTTTCAGACATAACTCCTGTGAAGGAAAGTGCGCATGGTGACTGTTATATTCAATCCCGATGCAATATCTGTGTTTCATCAACACTCTGATAGTCTACACATTACAGAATGCGACCAGATGTGCATCGGAAACTACTACTGGTCTTCCAGGGAACGATCAAAGCGTAGACTGTTTGAGACATTACTCCCATGGAGTAAAGTGCGCATGGTGACTGTTGTATTCAATCCAGATGCAATTTCTGTGTTTCATAAACACTCTGATACTCCACAGATTACAGAATGCCTCCAGATGTGCATCGGAAACTACTACTGGTCTTCCATAGAACGATCAAAGCGTAGACTGTTAGAGACATTACACCCATGGAGGAAAGTGCGCATGGTGACTGTTGTATTCAATCCTGATTCAATTACTGTGTTTCATCAACACTTTGATAGTCTACACATTACAGAATGCCACCAGATGTGCATCGGAAACTACTACTGGTCTTCCAGGGAACGATCTAATCGTACATTGTTTGAGACATAACTCCCGTGAAGGAAAGTGCGCATGGTGAGTGTTGTATTCAATCCCGATGCAATTTCTGTGTTTCATCAACACTCTGATAGTCCACAAATTACAGAATGCCTCCAGATGTTCATCGGAAACTACTACTGGTCTTCCAGGAAACGATCAAGGCGTAGACTGTTTGAGACATTACTTTTATGGAGGAATGTGCGCTTGGAGACTGTTGTATTCAATCCCGATGCAATTACTGTGTTTCATCAACACACTGATAGTCTACACATTACAAAATGTGACCAGATGTGCATCGGAAACTACTACTGGTCTTCCAGGGAACGATCAAAGCATAGATGGTTTGAGACATTACTCCCGTGGAGGAGAGTGCGCATGGTGACAGTTGTATTCAATCCCGATGCTATTTCTGTGTTTCATCAACACTCTGATAGTCCACAGATAACAGAATGCCTCCAGATGTGCATCGGATACTACTACTGGTCTTCCAGGGAACGATCAAATCGTAAACTCTTTGAGACATTACTCACATGGTGGAAAGTGCGCATGGTGACTGTTGTATTCAATCCCGATGCAATTTCTGTGTTTCATCAACACTCTGATAGTCCACAGATTACAGGATGCCATCAGATGTGCATCGGAAACTACTACTGGTCTTCCAGGGAACGATTAAAGCGTAGACTGTTTGAGAATTACTTCCATGGAGGAAAGTGCGCATGGTGACTGTTGTATTCAATCCCGATGTAATTTCAGTGTTTCATCAACACTCTGATACTCCACAGATTAAAGAATGCCTCCAGATGTGCATCGGAAACTACTACCTGTCTTCCAGGGAAAGATCAAAGCGTAGACTGTTTGAGACAATACTCCCATGGAGGAAAGTGCGCATGGTGATTGTTGTATTCAATCCCGACGCAATTTCTGTGTTTCATCAATACTCTGATAGACCACAGATTACAAAATGCCTCCAGATGGGCATCGGAAACTACTACTGGTCTTCCAGGGAACGATCAAAAACGTAAACTCTTTGAGACATTACTCCCATGGAGGAAATTGCGCATCGTGACTGTTGTATTCAATCCCGATGCATTTTCTGTCTTTCATCAACACTCTCATTGTCCACAGGTTACAGAATGCCTCCAGATGTGCTTAGGAACCTACTACTGGTCTTCCTGGGAACGATCAAAGCGTAGACTGTTTGAGACATTATTCCCATGGAGGAAAGTGCGGATGGTGATTGTTGTATTCAATCCCGATGCAATATCTGTGTTTCATCAACACTCTGATAGTCCACAGATAACAGAATGCATCCAGATGTGCATCGGAAACTACTACTGGTCATCCAGGGAACGATCAAAGCGTAGACTGTTTGAGACATTACTCCCATGGAGGAAAGTGCGCATGGTGACTGTTCTATTCAATCCAGATGCAATTTCTGTGTTTCATCAACACTCTGACACTCCACAGATTACAGAATGCCTCCAGATGTTCATCGGAAACTACTACTGGTCTTCCAGGGAACGATCAAAGCGTAAACTCTTTCAGACATTACTCCCAAGGAGGAAAGTGCGCATGGTGACTGTTGTATTCAATCCCGAGGCAATTTCTGTGTTTCATCAACATTCTAATAGTCCACAGATTACAGAATGCCTCCAGATGTGCATCGGAAACTACTACTGGTCTTCCAGTGAACGGATGAAGCGTAGACTGTTTGAGACATTACCTCCATGGAGGAAAGTGCGCATGGTGATTGTTGTATTCAATCCCGATGCAATATCTGTGTTTCATCAACACTCTGATAGTCCACAGATAACAGAATGCATCCAGATGTGCATCGGAAACTACTACTGGTCTTCCAGGGAATGATCAAAGCGTAGACTGTTTGGGACATTACTCCTATGGAGGAAAGTGCGCATGGTGATTGTTGTATTCAATCCTGATGCAATTTCTGTGTGTCATCAACACTCTGATATTCCACAGATTACAGAATGAATCCAGATGTGCATCGGAAACTACTACTGGTCTTCCAGGGAACGATCAAAACGTAAACCCTTTGAGACATTACTCCCATGGAGGAATGTGCGCATCGTGATTGTTGTATTCAATCCCGATGCAATTTCTGTGTTTCATCAACACTCTGATAGTCCACAGATTACAGAATGCCTCCAGATGTGCATCGTAAACTAATACTGGTCTTCCAGGGAACGATCTAAGCGTAGAATGTTTGGGACATTACTCCAATGGAGGAAAGTGCGCATGGTGATTGTTGTATTCAATCCTGATTGAATTTCTGTGTGTCATCAACACTCTGATAGTCCACAGATTACAGAATGTCTCCAGATATGCATCGGAAACTACTACTGGTCTTCCGGGGAACGATCAAAACGTAAACTCTTTGAGACATTACTCCCATGGAGGAAATTGCGCATGGTGACTGTTGTATTCAATCCCGATGCATTTTCTGTCTTTCATCAACACTCTGATAGTCCACAGGTTACAGAATGCCTCCAGATGTGCATCGGAACCTACTACTGGTCTCCCTGGGAACGATCAAAACGTAGACTGTTTGAGACATTATTCCCATGGAGGAAAGTGCGCATGGTGACTGTTGTATTCAATTGCGATGCAATTTCTGTGTTTCATCAACACTTTGATAGTCCACAGATTACAGAATACCACCAGACGTGCATCGGAAACTACTACTGGTCTTCCAAAGAACGATCAACGTTTAGACTGCTTGAGACATTACTCCCATGGAGGAAACTGCGCATGGTGACTGTTGTATTCAATCCCGATGCAATTTCTGTTTTTCATCAACACTCTGATAATCCACAGATTACAAAATGCCTCGAGATGTGCATCGGAAACTACTACTGGTCTTCCAGGGTACGATCAAATCGTAAACTCCTTGAGACATTACTCAAATGGTGGAAAGTGCGCATGGTGACTGTTGTATTCAATCCCGATGCAATTTCTGTGTTTCATCAACACTCTGATAGTCCACAGATTTCAGAATGCCATCAGATGTGCATCGGAAACTACTACTGGTCTTCCAGGGAACGATTAAAGCGTAGACTGTTTAAGAATTACTCCCATGGAGGAAAGTGCGCATGGTGACTGTTGTATTCAATCCCGATGTAATTTCAGTGTTTCATCAACACTCTGATACTCCACAGATTACAGAATGCCTCCAGATGTGCATCGGAAACTACTACTGGTCTTCCAGGGAACGATCAAAGCGTGGACTGTTTGTGACATTGCTTTTATGGAGGAATGTGCGCATGGTGATTGTTGTATTCAATCTCGATGCAATTTCTGTGTTTCATCAACACTCTGATAGTCCGCAGATAACAGAATGCCTCCAGATGTGCATCGGAAACTACTACTAGTCATCCAGGGAACGATCAAATCGTAAGCTCTTTGCGACATTACTCCCATGGAGGAAAGTGCGCATGGTGACTGTTGTATTCAATTCCAATGCAATTTCTGTCTTTCATCAACATTCTTATAGTCCACAGATAACAGAATGCCTCCAGATGTGCATCGGAAACTACTACTGGTCTTCCAGGGAACGATCAAAGCGTAGGCTGTTTTAGACATTAATCCCATGGAGGAAAGTGCGCATGGTGACTGTTGTATTCAATCCAGATGCAATTGCTGTGTTTCATCAACACTCCGATACTCCACAGATAACAGAATGCCTCCAAATGTGCATCGGAAACTACTACTGGGCTTCCAGGGAACGATCAAAGCGTAGACTGTTAGAGACATTACACCCATGGACGAAAGTGCGCATGGTGACTGTTGTATTCAATCCCGATGCAATTACTGTGTTTCATCAACACTTTGATAGTCTACACATTACAAAATGCCACCAGATGTGCATCGGAAACTACTACTGGTCTTCCAGGGAACGACGAATCGTAGATTGTTTCAGACATAACTCCCGTGAAGGTAAGTGCGCATGGTGACTGTTGTATTCAATCCCGATGCAATTTCTGTGTTTCATCAACACTCTGATAGTCTACACTTTACAGAATGCGACCAGATGTGCATCGGAAACTACTACTGGTCTTCCAGGGAACGATCAAATCGTACATTGTATGAGACATAACTCCCGTGAAGGAAAGTGCGCATGGTGACTGTTGTATTCAATCCCGATGCAATTTCTGTGTTTCATCAACATTCTGATAGTCCACAAATTACAGAATGCCTCCAGATGTGCATCGGAAACTACTTCTGGTCTTCCAGGGAACGATCAAAGCGTGGACTGTTTGAGACATTACTTTTATGGAGGAATGTGCGCATGGTGATTGTTGTATTCAATCCCGATGCAATTTCTGTGTTTCATCAACACTCTGATAGTCCACAGATAACAGAATGCCTCCAGATGTGCATCGGAAACTACTACTGGTCATCCAATGTACGATCAAAGCGTAAGCTCTTTGCGACATTACTCCCATGGAGGAAAGTGCGCATGGTGACTGTTGTATTCAATCCCGATGCAATTTCTGTCTTTCATCAACATTCTGATAGTCCACAGATAACAGAATGCCTCCAGATGTGCATCGGAAACTACTACTGGTGTTCCAGGGAACGATCAAAGCGTAGACTGTTAGAGACATTACACCCATGAAGGAAAGTGCGCATGGTGACTGTTGTATTCAATCCCGATGCTATTACTGTGTTTCATCAACACTTTGATAGTCTACACATTACAAAATGCCACCAGATGTGCATCGGAAACTACTACTGGTCTTCCAGGGAACGACCAATCGTAGATTGTTTCAGACATAACTCCCGTGAAGGAAAGTGCGCATGGTGACTGTTATATTCAATCCCGATGCAATATCTGTGTTTCATCAACACTCTGATAGTCTACACATTACAGAATGCGACCAGATGTGCATCGGAAACTACTACTGGTCTTCCAGGGAACGATCAAATCGTACATTGTTTGAGCCATAACTCCCGTGAAGGAAAGTGCGCATGGTGACTGTTGTATTCAATCCCGATGCAATTTCTGTGTTTCATCAACACTCTGATAGTCCACAAATTACAGAATGCCTCCAGATGTTCATCGGAAACTACTACTGGACTTCCAGGAAATGATCAAGGCGTAGACTGTTTGAGACATTACTTTTATGGAGGAATGTGCGCATGTTGACCGTTGTATTCAATCCCGATGCAATTACTGTGTTTCATCAACACACTGATAGTCTACACATTATAGAATGCGACCAGATGTGCATCGGAAACTACTACTGGTCTTCCAGGGAACGATCAAAGCATAGATGGTTTGAGACATTACTCCCGTGGAGGAGAGTGCGCATGGTGACTGTTGTATTCAATCCCGATGCAATTTCTGTGTTTCATCAACACTCTGATAGTCCACAAATTACAGAATGCCTCCAGATGTTCATCGGAAACTACTACTGGTCTTCCAGGAAACGATCAAGGCGTAGACTGTTTGAGACATTACTTTTATGGAGGAATGTGCGCTTGGAGACTGTTGTATTCAATCCCGATGCAATTACTGTGTTTCATCAACACACTGATAGTCTACACATTACAAAATGTGACCAGATGTGCATCGGAAACTACTACTGGTCTTCCAGGGAACGATCAAAGCATAGATGGTTTGAGACATTACTCCCGTGGAGGAGAGTGCGCATGGTGACAGTTGTATTCAATCCCGATGCTATTTCTGTGTTTCATCAACACTCTGATAGTCCACAGATAACAGAATGCCTCCAGATGTGCATCGGATACTACTACTGGTCTTCCAGGGAACGATCAAATCGTAAACTCTTTGAGACATTACTCACATGGTGGAAAGTGCGCATGGTGACTGTTGTATTCAATCCCGATGCAATTTCTGTGTTTCATCAAAACTCTGATAGTCCACAGATTACAGGATGCCATCAGATGTGCATCGGAAACTACTACTGGTCTTCCAGGGAACGATTAAAGCGTAGACTGTTTGAGAATTACTTCCATGGAGGAAAGTGCGCATGGTGACTGTTGTATTCAATCCCGATGTAATTTCAGTGTTTCATCAACACTCTGATACTCCACAGATTAAAGAATGCCTCCAGATGTGCATCGGAAACTACTACCTGTCTTCCAGGGAAAGATCAAAGCGTAGACTGTTTGAGACAATACTCCCATGGAGGAAAGTGCGCATGGTGATTGTTGTATTCAATCCCGACGCAATTTCTGTGTTTCATCAATACTCTGATAGACCACAGATTACAAAATGCCTCCAGATGGGCATCGGAAACTACTACTGGTCTTCCAGGGAACGATCAAAAACGTAAACTCTTTGAGACATTACTCCCATGGAGGAAATTGCGCATCGTGACTGTTGTATTCAATCCCGATGCATTTTCTGTCTTTCATCAACACTCCCATTGTCCACAGGTTACAGAATGCCTCCAGATGTGCATAGGAACCTACTACTGGTCTTCCTGGGAACGATCAAAGCGTAGACTGTTTGAGACATTATTCCCATGGAGGAAAGTGCGGATGGTGATTGTTGTATTCAATCCCGATGCAATATCTGTGTTTCATCAACACTCTGATAGTCCACAGATAACAGAATGCATCCAGATGTGCATCGGAAACTACTACTGGTCATCCAGGGAACGATCAAAGCGTAGACTGTTTGAGACATTACTCCCATGGAGGAAAGTGCGCATGGTGACTGTTGTATTCAATCCAGATGCAATTTCTGTGTTTCATCAACACTCTGACACTCCACAGATTACAGAATGCCTCCAGATGTTCATCGGAAACTACTACTGGTCTTCCAGGGAACGATCAAAGCGTAAACTCTTTGAGACATTACTCCCAAGGAGGAAAGTGCGCATGGTGACTGTTGTATTCAATCCCGAGGCAATTTCTGTGTTTCATCAACATTCTAATAGTCCACAGATTACAGAATGCCTCCAGATGTGCATCGGAAACTACTACTGGTCTTCCAGTGAACGGATGAAGCGTAGACTGTTTGAGACATTACCTCCATGGAGGAAAGTGCGCATGGTGATTGTTGTATTCAATCCCGATGCAATATCTGTGTTTCATCAACACTCTGATAGTCCACAGATAACAGAATGCATCCAGATGTGCATCGGAAACTACTACTGGTCTTCCAGGGAATGATCAAAGCGTAGACTGTTTGGGACATTACTCCTATGGAGGAAAGTGCGCATGGTGATTGTTGTATTCAATCCTGATGCAATTTCTGTGTGTCATCAACACTCTGATATTCCACAGATTACAGAATGAATCCAGATGTGCATCGGAAACTACTACTGGTCTTCCAGGGAACGATCAAAACGTAAACCCTTTGAGACATTACTCCCATGGAGGAAAGTGCGCATCGTGATTGTTGTATTCAATCCCGATGCAATTTCTGTGTTTCATCAACACTCTGATAGTCCACAGATTACAGAATGCCTCCAGATGTGCATCGTAAACTAATACTGGTCTTCCAGGGAACGATCTAAGCGTAGAATGTTTGGGACATTACTCCTATGGAGGAAAGTGCGCATGGTGATTGTTGTATTCAATCCTGATTGAATTTCTGTGTGTCATCAACACTCTGATAGTCCACAGATTACAGAATGTCTCCAGATATGCATCGGAAACTACTAATGGTCTTCCGGGGAACGATCAAAACGTAAACTCTTTGAGACATTACTCCCATGGAGGAAATTGCGCATGGTGACTGTTGTATTCAATCCCGATGCATTTTCTGTCTTTCATCAACACTCTGATAGTCCACAGGTTACAGAATGCCTCCAGATGTGCATCGGAACCTACTACTGGTCTCCCTGGGAACGATCAAAACGTAGACTGTTTGAGACATTATTCCCATGGAGGAAAGTGCGCATGGTGACTGTTGTATTCAATTGCGATGCAATTTCTGTGTTTCATCAACACTTTGATAGTCCACAGATTACAGAATACCACCAGACGTGCATCGGAAACTACTACTGGTCTTCCAAAGAACGATCAACGTTTAGACTGCTTGAGACATTACTCCCATGGAGGAAACTGCGCATGGTGACTGTTGTATTCAATCCCGATGCAATTTCTGTTTTTCATCAACACTCTGATAATCCACAGATTACAAAATGCCTCGAGATGTGCATCGGAAACTACTACTGGTCTTCCAGGGAACGATCAAACCGTAGACTGTTTGAGACATTACTTATGGAGGAATGTGCGCATGGTGATTGTTGTATTCAATCCCGATGCAATTTCTGTGTTTCATCAACACTCTGATAGTCCACAGATTTCAGAATGCCACCAGACGTGCATCGGAAACTACTACTGGTCTTCCAAAGAACGATCAACGTTTAGACTGCTTGAGACATTACTCCCATGGAGGAAACTGCGCATGGTGACTGTTGTATTCAATCCCGATGCAATTTCTGTTTTTCATCAACACTCTGATAATCCACAGATTACAAAATGCCTCGAGATGTGCATCGGAAACTACTACTGGTCTTCCAGGGTACGATCAAATCGTAAACTCCTTGAGACATTACTCAAATGGTGGAAAGTGCGCATGGTGACTGTTGTATTCAATCCCGATGCAATTTCTGTGTTTCATCAACACTCTGATAGTCCACAGATTTCAGAATGCCATCAGATGTGCATCGGAAACTACTACTGGTCTTCCAGGGAACGATTAAAGCGTAGACTGTTTAAGAATTACTCCCATGGAGGAAAGTGCGCATGGTGACTGTTGTATTCAATCCCGATGTAATTTCAGTGTTTCATCAACACTCTGATACTCCACAGATTACAGAATGCCTCCAGATGTGCATCGGAAACTACTACTGGTCTTCCAGGGAACGATCAAAGCGTGGACTGTTTGTGACATTGCTTTTATGGAGGAATGTGCGCATGGTGATTGTTGTATTCAATCACGATGCAATATCTGTGTTTCATCAACACTCTGATAGTCCACAGATAACAGAATGCATCCAGATGTGCATCGGAAACTACTACTGGTCTTCCAGGGAATGATCAAAGCGTAGACTGTTTGGGACATTACTCCTATGGAGGAAAGTGCGCATGGTGATTGTTGTATTCAATCCTGATGCAATTTCTGTGTGTCATCAACACTCTGATATTCCACAGATTACAGAATGAATCCAGATGTGCATCGGAAACTACTACTGGTCTTCCAGGGAACGATCAAAACGTAAACCCTTTGAGACATTACTCCCATGGAGGAAAGTGCGCATCGTGATTGTTGTATTCAATCCCGATGCAATTTCTGTGTTTCATCAACACTCTGATAGTCCACAGATTACAGAATGCCTCCAGATGTGCATCGTAAACTAATACTGGTCTTCCAGGGAACGATCTAAGCGTAGAATGTTTGGGACATTACTCCTATGGAGGAAAGTGCGCATGGTGATTGTTGTATTCAATCCTGATTGAATTTCTGTGTGTCATCAACACTCTGATAGTCCACAGATTACAGAATGTCTCCAGATATGCATCGGAAACTACTAATGGTCTTCCGGGGAACGATCAAAACGTAAACTCTTTGAGACATTACTCCCATGGAGGAAATTGCGCATGGTGACTGTTGTATTCAATCCCGATGCATTTTCTGTCTTTCATCAACACTCTGATAGTCCACAGGTTACAGAATGCCTCCAGATGTGCATCGGAACCTACTACTGGTCTCCCTGGGAACGATCAAAACGTAGACTGTTTGAGACATTATTCCCATGGAGGAAAGTGCGCATGGTGACTGTTGTATTCAATTGCGATGCAATTTCTGTGTTTCATCAACACTTTGATAGTCCACAGATTACAGAATACCACCAGACGTGCATCGGAAACTACTACTGGTCTTCCAAAGAACGATCAACGTTTAGACTGCTTGAGACATTACTCCCATGGAGGAAACTGCGCATGGTGACTGTTGTATTCAATCCCGATGCAATTTCTGTTTTTCATCAACACTCTGATAATCCACAGATTACAAAATGCCTCGAGATGTGCATCGGAAACTACTACTGGTCTTCCAGGGAACGATCAAACCGTAGACTGTTTGAGACATTACTTATGGAGGAATGTGCGCATGGTGATTGTTGTATTCAATCCCGATGCAATTTCTGTGTTTCATCAACACTCTGATAGTCCACAGATTTCAGAATGCCACCAGACGTGCATCGGAAACTACTACTGGTCTTCCAAAGAACGATCAACGTTTAGACTGCTTGAGACATTACTCCCATGGAGGAAACTGCGCATGGTGACTGTTGTATTCAATCCCGATGCAATTTCTGTTTTTCATCAACACTCTGATAATCCACAGATTACAAAATGCCTCGAGATGTGCATCGGAAACTACTACTGGTCTTCCAGGGTACGATCAAATCGTAAACTCCTTGAGACATTACTCAAATGGTGGAAAGTGCGCATGGTGACTGTTGTATTCAATCCCGATGCAATTTCTGTGTTTCATCAACACTCTGATAGTCCACAGATTTCAGAATGCCATCAGATGTGCATCGGAAACTACTACTGGTCTTCCAGGGAACGATTAAAGCGTAGACTGTTTAAGAATTACTCCCATGGAGGAAAGTGCGCATGGTGACTGTTGTATTCAATCCCGATGTAATTTCAGTGTTTCATCAACACTCTGATACTCCACAGATTACAGAATGCCTCCAGATGTGCATCGGAAACTACTACTGGTCTTCCAGGGAACGATCAAAGCGTGGACTGTTTGTGACATTGCTTTTATGGAGGAATGTGCGCATGGTGATTGTTGTATTCAATCACGATGCAATTTCTGTGTTTCATCAACACTCTGATAGTCCGCAGATAACAGAATGCCTCCAGATGTGCATCGGAAACTACTACTAGTCATCCAGGGAACGATCAAATCGTAAGCTCTTTGCGACATTACTCCCATGGAGGAAAGTGCGCATGGTGACTGTTGTATTCAATTCCAATGCAATTTCTGTCTTTCATCAACATTCTTATAGTCCACAGATGACAGAATGCCTCCAGATGTGCATCGGAAACTACTACTGGTCTTCCAGGGAACGATCAAAGCGTAGGCTGTTTTAGACATTAATCCCATGGAGGAAAGTGCGCATGGTGACTGTTGTATTCAATCCAGATGCAATTGCTGTGTTTCATCAACACTCCGATACTCCACAGATAACAGAATGCCTCCAAATGTGCATCGGAAACTACTACTGGGCTTCCAGGGAACGATCAAAGCGTAGACTGTTAGAGACATTACACCCATGGACGAAGGTGCGCATGGTGACTGTTGTATTCAATCCCGATGCAATTACTGTGTTTCATCAACACTTTGATAGTCTACACATTACAAAATGCCACCAGATGTGCATCGGAAACTACTACTGGTCTTCCAGGGAACGACGATTCGTAGATTGTTTCAGACATAACTCCCGTGAAGGTAAGTGCGCATGGTGACTGTTGTATTCAATCCCGATGCAATTTCTGTGTTTCATCAACACTCTGATAGTCTACACTTTACAGAATGCGACCAGATGTGCATCGGAAACTACTACTGGTCTTCCAGGGAACGATCAAATCGTACATTGTATGAGACATAACTCCCGTGAAGGAAAGTGCGCATGGTGACTGTTGTATTCAATCCCGATGCAATTTCTGTGTTTCATCAACATTCTGATAGTCCACAAATTACAGAATGCCTCCAGATGTGCATCGGAAACTACTTCTGGTCTTCCAGGGAACGATCAAAGCGTGGACTGTTTGAGACATTACTTTTATGGAGGAATGTGCGCATGGTGATTGTTGTATTCAATCCCGATGAAACTTCTGTGTTTCATCAACACTCTGATAGTCCACAGATAACAGAATGCCTCCAGATGTGCATCGGAAACTACTACTGGTCATCCAATGTACGATCAAAGCGTAAGCTCTTTGCGACATTACTCCCATGGAGGAAAGTGCGCATGGTGACTGTTGTATTCAATCCCGATGCAATTTCTGTCTTTCATCAACATTCTGATAGTCCACAGATAACAGAATGCCTCCAGATGTGCATCGGAAACTACTACTGGTGTTCCAGGGAACGATCAAAGCGTAGACTGTTTGAGACATTATTCCCATGGAGGAAAGTGCGCATGGTGATTGTTGTATTCAATCCCGATGCAATTTCTGTGTTTCATCAACACTCTGATAGTCCACAGATTACAGAATGCCTCCAGATGTGCATCGGAAACTACAACTGGTCTTCCAGGGAACGATCAAAACCTAGACTGTTTGAGACATTGCTTCCATGGAAGACAGTGCGCATGGTGACTGGGGTACTCAATCCCGATGCAATTTCTGTGTTTCATCACCACTCTGATAGTCCAAAGATAACAGAATGCCTCCAGATGTGCATCGGAAACTGCTACTGGTCTTCCAGGGAACGATCAAAGCGTAGACTGTTTGAGCCTTACTCCCATGGAGGAAAGTGAGCATGGTGAGTGTTGTATTCAATCCCAATGCAATTTCTCTGTTTCATCAACACTCTAAAGGTCCACAGATTAGAGAATGCCTCCAGATGTGCATAGGAAACTGCTACTGGTGTTCCAGGAAACGATCAAAGCGTAAACTCTTTGAGGCATTACTCCCAATGAGGAAAGTGCGCATGGTCATTGTTGTATTCAATCCCGATGCATTTTCTGTGATTCATCAACACTCTGATAGTCCACAGATTACAGAATGCCTCCAGATGTGCATCGGAAACTACTACTGGTCTTCCAGGGAACGATTAAAGCATAGATTGTTTCAGAATTACTCCCATGGAGGAAAGTGGTTTTGGTGACTGTTTTATTCAATCCAGATGCAATTTCTGTGTTTCATCAACACTCTGATAGTCCACAGATTACAGAATGCCACCAGACGTGCATCGGAAACTACTACTGGTCTTCCAGGGAACGATCAAAGCGTAGACTGTTTGAGACATTACTCCCGTGGAGAAAAGTGGGCATGGTGACTGTTGTATTCAATCCCGATACAATTTCTGTGTTTCATCAACACTCTGATAGTCCACACATTACAGAATGCCACGAGATGTGCATCGGAAACTACTACTGGTCTTCCAGGGAACTATCAAAGCGTAGACTGTTTCAGACATCACTCTCATGGAGAAAAGTGCGCAAGGTGACTGTTGTATTCAATCCCAATGCAATTTCTGTGTTTCATCAACACTCTGATAGTCCACAGATTACAGAATGCCTCCAGATGTGCATCGGAAACTACTACAGGTCTTCCACGGAACGATTAAAGCGTAGACTGTTTGAGGATTACTCCCATGGAGGAAAGTGCGCATGGTGACTGTTGTATTCAACCCCGATACAATTTCTGTGTTTCATCAACACTCTGATAGTCCACACATTACAGAATGCCACGAGATGTGCATCGGAAACTACTACTGGTCTTCCAGGGAACTATCAAAGCTTAGTCTGTTTCAGACATCACTCCCATGGAGAAAAGTGGGCATGGTGACTGTTGTATTCAATCCCGATGCAATTTCTGTATTTCATCAACACACTGATAGTCCACAGATTACAGAATGCCACCAGATGTGCATCGGAAACTACTACTGGTCTACCAGGGAACGATCAAAGAGTAGACTGTTTCAGACATTACTCCCATGGAGGAAAGTGCGGATGGTGACTGTTGTATTCAATCCCGATGCAATTACTGTGTTTCATCAACACTCTGATAGTCCACAGGTTACAGAATGCCACCAGACGTGCATCGGAAACTACTACTGGTCTTCAAGGGAACTATCAAACCCTAGACTGTTTGAGACATTACTCCCGTGGAGGAAAGTGGGCATTGTGACAGTTGTATTCAATCCCGATGCAATTTCTGTATTTCATCAACACTCTGATAGTCCACAGATTACAGTATGCCACCAGATGTGCATCGGAAACTACTACTGGTCTTCCAGGGAACGATCAAAGCGTAGACTGTTTGAGACATAACTTCCCTGGAGGAACGTGCGCATGGTGACTGTTGTATTCAATCCCGATGCCATTTCTGCGTTTCATCAACACACTGATAGTCCACACATTACAGAATGCCACGAGATGTGCATCGGAAACTACTACTGGTCTTCCAGGGAACTATCAAAGCGTAGAGTTTTTCAGACATCACTCCCATGGAGAAAAGTGCGCATGGTAACTGTTGTATTCAATCCCGATGCAATTTCTGTGTTTCATCAACACTCTGATAGTCCACAGATTACAGATTGCCTCCAGATGTGCATCAGAAACTACTACTGGTCTTCCAGGGAACTATCAAAGCGTAGACTGTTTGAGACATAACTCCCCTGGAAGAACGTGCGCATGGTGACTGTTGTATTCAATCCCGATGCCATTTCTGCGTTTCATCAACAAACTGTTAGTCCACACATTACAGAATGCCACGAGATGTGCATCGGAAACTACTACTGATCTTCCAGGGAACTATCAAATCGTAGACTGTTTCAGACATCACTCCTATGGAGAAAAGTGCGCATGGTAACTGTTGTATTCAATCCCGATGCAATTTCTGTGTTGCATCAACACTCTGATAGTCCACAGATTACAGAATTCCTCCAGATGTGCATCGGAAACTACTACTGGTCTTCCACGGAACGATTAAAGCCTAGACTGTTTGAGGATTACTCCCATGGAGGAAAGTCGCATGGTGACTGTTGTATTCAGTCCCGATGCAATTTCTGTGTTTCATCAACACTCTGATAGTCCACACATTACAGAATGCCACGAGATGTGCATCGGAAACTACTACTGGTCTTCCAGGGAACTATCAAAGCTTAGTCTGTTTCAGACATCACTCCCATGGAGAAAAGTGCGTATGGTGACTGTTGTATTCAATCCCGATGCAATTTCTGTGTTTCATCAACACTCTGATAGTCCACAGATTACAGAATGCCACCAGATGTGCATCGGAAACTACCACTGGTCTACCAGGGAACGATCAAAGAGTAGACTGTTTCTGACATTACTCCCATGGAGGAAAGTGCGTATGGTGACTGTTGTATTCAATCCCGATGCAATTTCCGAGTTTCATCAACACTCTGATAGTCCACAGATTACAGAATGCCTCCAGATGTTCATCAGAAACTACTACTGGTCTTCCAGGGAACGATCAAAGCGTAGACTGTTTGAGACATTACTCCCATAGAGGAAAGTGCGCATGGTGGCTGTTGTATTCAATTCCGAGGCAATTATTAAGTTTCATCAACACTTTGAAGGTCCACAGATTACAGAAATCCTCCAGATGTTCATCGAAAACTACTACTGGTCTTCCACAGAACGATTAAAGCGTAGACTGTTTGAGGATTACTCCCATGGAGGAAAGTGCGCATGGTGACTGTTGTATTCAATCCCGATGCAATTTCTGTGTTTCATCAACACTCAGTTAGTCCACAGATTTCAGAACGCCTCCATATGTGCATCGGAAACTACTACTGGTCTTGCAGGGAACGATCAAGTCGTAGACTGTTTGAGACATTACTCCCATGGAGGAAACTGTGCGTGGTAACTGTTGTATTCAATCCCGTTGCAATTTCTGTGTTTCATCAACACTCTGATAGTCCACAGATTACAGAATGTCTCCAGATGTGCATCGGAAACTACAACTTGTCTTGCAGGGAGCGATCAAAGCCTAGACTGTTTGAGACATACCCCCGTGGAGGAAAGTGCGCACGGTGACTGTTGTATTCAATCCCGATGCAATTTCTGTGTTTCATCACCACTCTGATAGTCCACAGATTACAGAATGCCTACAGTTGTGCATCGGAAACTACAACTGGTCTTCCAGGTAACGATCAAAGCGTAGACTGTTTGAGACATTGCTTCCATGGAAGACAGTGCGCATGGTGACTGTGGTAGTCAATCCCGATGCAATTTCTGTGTTTCATCACCACTCTGATAGTCCAAAGATAACAGAATGCCTCGAGATGTGCATCGGAAACTGCTACTGGTCTTCCAGGGAACGATCAAGGCGTAGACTGTTTGAGAAATTACTCCCATTTAGGAAAGTGCGCATGGTGGCTGTTGTATTCAATCCCAATGCAATTTCTCTGTTTCATCAACACTCTAGAGGTCCACAGATTAGAGAATGCCCCCAGATGTGCATAAGAAACTGCTACTGGTGTTCCAGGAAACGATCAAAGCGTAAACTCTTTAAGGCATTACTCCCAATGAGGAAAGTGCGCATGGTCATTGTTGTATTCAATCCCGATGCATTTTCTGTGATTCATCAACACTCTGATAGTCCACAGATTACAGAATGACTCCAGATGTGCATCGGAAACTACTACTGGTCTTCCAGGGAACGATTAAAGCATAGATTGTTTCAGAATTACTCCCATAAAGGAAAGTGGTCTTGGTGACTGTTTTATTCAATCCAGATGCAATTTCTGTGTTTCATCAACACTCTGATAGTCCACAGATTACAGAATGCCACCAGACGTGCTTCGGAAACTACTACTGGTCTTCCAGGGAATGATCAAAGCGTAGACTGTTTGAGACATTACTCCCGTGGAGGAAAGTGAGCATGGTGACTGTTGTATTCAATCCCGATGCAATTTCTGTATTTCATCAACACTCTGATAGTCCACAGATTACAGAATGCCACCAGATGTGCATCGGAAACTACAACCGGTCTTCCAGGGAACGATTAAAGCGTAGACTGTTTGAGACATAACTCCCGTGGAGGAACGTGCGCATGGTGACTGTTGTATTGAATCCCGATACAATTTCTGTGTTTCATCAACACTCTGATAGTCCACACATTACAGAATGCCACGAGATGTGCATCGGAAACTACTACTGGTCTTCCAGGGAACTATCAAAGCGTAGACTGTTTCAGACATCACTCTCATGGAGAAAAGTGCGCAAGGTGACTGTTGTATTCAATCCCGATGCTATTTCTGTGTTTCATCAACACTCTGATAGTCGACAGGTTACAGAATGCCTCCAGATGTGCATCAGAAACTACTACTGGTCTTCCAGGGAACGATCAAATCGTAGGCTGTTTGACACATTACTCCCATGGAGGAAAGTAAGCATGGTGACTGTTGTATTCCATCCCGATGCAATTTCTGTGTTGCATCAACACTCTGATAGTAAACAGATTACAGAATGCCTCCTGATGTGCATCGGAAACTACTACAGGTCTTCCACGGAACGATTAAAGCGTAGACTGTTTGAGGATTACTCCCATGGAGGAAAGTGCGCATGGTGACTGTTGTATTCAATCCCGATACAATTTCTGTGTTTCATCAACACTCTGATAGTCCACACATTACAGAATGCCACGAGATGTGCATCGGAAACTACTACTGGTCTTCCAGGGAACTATCAAAGCTTAGACTGTTTCAGACATCACTCCCATGGAGAAAAGTGGGCATGGTGACTGTTGTATTCAATCCCGATGCAATTTCTGTATTTCATCAACACTCTGATAGTTCACAGATTACAGAATGCCACCAGATGTGCATGGGAAACCACTACTGGTCTACCAGGGAACGATCAAAGAGTAGACTGTTTCAGACATTACTCCCATGGAGGAAAGTGAGGATGGTGACTGTTGTATTCAATCCCGATGCAATTTCTGTGTTTCATCAACACTCTGATAGTCCACAGGTTACAGAATGCCACCAGACGTGCATCGGAAACTACTACTGGTCTTCAAGGGAACTATCAAACCCTAGACAGTTTGAGACATTACTCCCGTGGAGGAAAGTGGGCATGGTGACTGTTGTATTCAATCCCGATGCAATTTCTGTATTTCATCAACACTCTGATAGTCCACAGATTACAGAATGCCACCAGATGTGCATCGGAAACTACTACTGGTCTTCCAGGGAACGATCAAAGCGTAGACTGTTTGAGACATAACTCCCCTGGAGGAACGTGCGCATGGTGACTGTTGTATTCAATCCCGATGCCATTTCTGCGTTTCATCAACACACTGATAGTCCACACATTACAGAATGCCACGAGATGTGCATCGGAAACTACTACTGGTCTTCCAGGGAACTATCAAAGCGTAGACTGTTTCAGACATCACTCCCATGGAGAAAAGTGCGCATGGTGACTGTTGTATTCAATCCCGATGCAATTTCTGTGTTTCATCAACACTCTGATAGTCCACAGATTACAGAAAGCCTCCAGATGTGCATCAGAAACTACTACTGGTCTTCCAGGGAACGATTAAAGCGTAGACTGTTTGAGACATTACTCACATGGAGGAAAGTAAGCATGGTGATTGTTGTATTCAATCCCGATGCAATTTCTGTGTTGCATCAACACTCTGATAGTCCACAGATAACAGAATGCCTCCAGATGTGCATCGGAAACTACTACTGGTCATCCAATGTACGATCAAAGCGTAAGCTCTTTGCGACATTACTCCCATGGAGGAAAGTGCGCATGGTGACTGTTGTATTCAATCCCGATGCAATTTCTGTCTTGCATCAACATTCTGATAGTCCACAGATAACAGGATGCCACCAGATGTGCATCGGAAACTACTACTGAACTTCAAGGGAACGATCAAAACGTAAACTCTTTGAGACATTACTCCCATGGAGGAAATTGCGCATCGTGACTGTTGTATTCAATCCCGATGCATTTTCTGTCTTTCATCAACACTTTCATAGTCCACAGGTTACAGAATGCCTCCAGATGTGCATCGGAACCTACTACTGGTCTTCCTGGGAACGATCAAAGCGTAGACTGTTTGAGACATTATTCCCATGGAGGAATGTGCGCATGGTGATTGTTGTATTCAATCCCGATGCAATTTCTGTGTTTCATCAACACTCTGATAGTCCACAGATTACAGAATGCCTCCAGATGTGCATCGGAAACTACAACTGGTCTTCCAGGGAACGATCAAAACCTAGAATGTTTGAGACATTGCTTCCATGGAAGACAGTGCGCATGGTGACTGGGGTACTCAATCCCGATGCAATTTCTGTGTTTCATCACCACTCTGATAGTCCAAAGATAACAGAATGCCTCCAGATGTGCTTCGGAAACTGCTACTGGTCTTCCAAGGAACGATCAAAGCGTAGACTGTTTGAGCCTTACTCCCATGGAGGAAAGTGAGCATGGTGACTGTTGTATTCAATCCCAATGCAATTTCTCTGTTTCATCAACACTCTAAAGGTCCACAGATTAGAGAATGCCTCCAGATGTGCATAGGAAACTGCTACTGGTTTTCCAGGAAACGATCAAAGCGTAAACTCTTTGAGGCATTACTCCCAATGAGGAAAGTGCGCATGGTCATTGTTGTATTCAATCCCGATACAATTTCTGTGTTTCATCAACACTCTGATAGTCCACACATTACAGAATGCCACGAGATGTGCATCGGAAACTACTACTGGTCTTCCAGGGAACTATCAAACCGTAGACTGTTTCAGACATCACTCTCATGGAGAAAAGTGCGCAAGGTGACTGTTGTATTCAATCCCAATGCAATTTCTGTGTTTCATCAACACTCTGATAGTCCACAGATTACAGAATGCCTCCAGATGTGCATCGGAAACTACTACAGGTCTTCCACGGAACGATTAGAGCGTAGACTGTTTGAGGATTACTCCCATGGAGGAAAGTGCGCATGGTGACTGTTGTATTCAATCCCGATACAATTTCTGTGTTTCATCAACACTCTGATAGTCCACACATTACAGAATGCCACGAGATGTGCATCGGAAACTACTACTGGTCTTCCAGGGAACTATCAAAGCTTAGTCTGTTTCAGACATCACTCCCATGGAGAAAAGTGGGCATGGTGACTGTTGTATTCAATCCCGATGCAATTTCTGTATTTCATCAACACTCTGATAGTCCACAGATTACAGAATGCCACCAGATGTGCATCGGAAACTACTACTGGTCTACCAGTGAACGATCAAAGAGTAGACTGTTTCAGACATTACTCACATGGAGGAAAGTGCGGATGGTGACTGTTGTATTCAATCCCGATGCAATTACTGTGTTTCATCAACACTCTGATAGTCCACAGGTTACAGAATGCCACCAGACGTGCATCGGAAACTACTACTGGTCTTCAAGGGAACTATCAAACCCTAGACTGTTTGAGACATTACTCCCGTGGAGAAAAGTGCGCATGGTAACTGTTGTATTCAATCCCGATGCAATTTCTGTGTTTCATCAACACTCTGATAGTCCACAGATTACAGAATGCCTCCAGATGTGCATCAGAAACTACTACTGGTCTTTCAGGGAACTATCAAAGCGTAGACTGTTTGAGACATAACTCCCCTGGAGGAACGTGCGCATGGTGACTGTTGTATTCAATCCCGATGCCATTTCTGCGTTTCATCAACACACTGATAGTCCACACATTACAGAATGCCACGAGATGTGCATCGGAAACTACTACTGGTCTTCCAGGGAACTATCAAATCGTAGACTGTTTCAGACATCACTCCTATGGAGAAAAGTGCGCATGGTAACTGTTGTATTCAATCCCGATACAATTTCTGTGTTGCATCAACACTCTGATAGTCCACAGATTACAGAATTCCTCCAGATGTGCATCGGAAACTACTACTGGTCTTCCACGGAACGATTAAAGCCTAGACTGTTTGAGGATTACTGCCATGGAGGAAAGTCGCATGGTGACTGTTGTATTCAGTCCCGATGCAATTTCTGTGTTTCATCAACACTCTGATAGTCCACACATTACAGAATGCCACGAGATGTGCATCGGAAACTACTACTGGTCTTCCAGGGAACCATCAAAGTGTAGACTGTTTCAGACATCACTCCCATGGAGAAAAGTGCGTATGATGACTGTTGTATTCAATCCCGATGCAATTTCTGTGTTTCATCAACACTCTGATAGTCCACAGATTACAGAATGCCACCAGATGTGCATCGGAAACTACCACTGGTCTACCAGGGAACGATCAAAGAGTAGACTGTTTCAGACATTACTCCTATGGAGGAAAGTGCGTATGGTGACTGTTGTATTCAATCCCGATGCAATTTCCGAGTTTCATCAACACTCTGATAGTCCACAGATTACAGAATGCCTCCAGATGTTCATCAGAAACTACTACTGGTCTTCCAGGGAACGATCAAAGCGTAGACTGTTTGAGACATTACTCCCATAGAGGAAAGTGCGCATGGTGGCTGTTGTATTCAATTCCGAGGCAATTACTAAGTTTCATCAACACTTTGAAGGTCCACAGATTACAGAAATCCTCCAGATGTTCATCGAAAACTACTACTGGTCTTCCACAGAACGATTAAAGCGTAGACTGTTTGAGGATTACTCCCATGGAGGAAAGTGCGCATGGTGACTGTTGTATTCAATCCCGATGCAATTTCTGTGTTTCATCAAGACTCAGTTAGTCCACAGATTTCAGAACGCCTCCATATGTGCATCGGAAACTACTACTGGTCTTGCAGGGAACGATCAAGTCGTAGACTGTTTGAGACATTACTCCCATGGAGGAAACTGTGCATGGTAACTGTTGTATTCAATCCCGTTGCAATTTCTGTGTTTCATCAACACTCTGATAGTCCACAGATTACAGAATGTCTCCAGATGTGCATCGGAAACTACAACTTGTCTTGCAGGGAGCGATCAAAGCCTAGACTATTTGAGACATACCCCCGTGGAGGAAAGTGCGCACGGTGACTGTTGTATTCAATCCCGATGCAATTTCTGTGTTTCATCACCACTCTGATAGTCCACAGATTACAGAATGCCTACAGATGTGCATCGGAAACTACAACTGGCCTTCCAGGTAACGATCAAAGCCTAGACTGTTTGAGACATTGCTTCCATGGAAGACAGTGCGCATGGTGACTGTGGTACTCAATCCCGATGCAATTTCTGTGTTTCATCACCACTCTGATAGTCCAAAGATAACAGAATGCCTCGAGATGTGCATCGGAAACTGCTACTGGTCTTCCAGGGAACGATCAAAGCGTAGACTGTTTGAGCCATTACTCCCATGGGGGAAAGTGACCATGGTGACTGTTGTATTCAATCCCGATGCAACTTCTGTGTTTCATCAACACTCTGATAGTACACAGATTACAGAATGCCTCCAGATGTGCATCGGAAACTACTACTGGTCTTCCAGGGAACGATCAAGGCGTAGACTGTTTGAGACATTACTCCCATTTAGGAAAGTGCGCATGGTGGCTGTTGTATTCAATCCCAATGCAATTTCTCTGTTTCATCAACACTCTATAGGTCCACAGATTAGAGAATGCCCCCAGATGTGCATAAGAAACTGCTACTGGTGTTACAGAAAACGATCAAATCGTAAACTCTTTAAGGCATTACTCCCAATGAGGAAAGTGCGCATGGTCATTGTTGTATTCAATCCCGATGCATTTTCTGTGATTCATCAACACTCTGATAGTCCACAGATTACAGAATGCCTCCAGATGTGCATCGGAAACTACTACTGGTCTTCCAGGGAACGATTAAAGCATAGATTGTTTCAGAATTACTCCCATAAAGGAAAGTGGTCTTGGTGACTGTTTTATTCAATCCAGATGCAATTTCTGTGTTTCATCAACACTCTGATAGTCCACAGATTACAGAATGCCACCAGACGTGCATCGGAAACTACTACTGGTCTTCCAGGGAATGATCAAAGCGTAGACTGTTTGAGACATTACTCCCGTGGAGGAAAGTGGGCATGGTGACTGTTGTATTCAATCCCGATGCAATTTCTGTATTTCATCAACACTCTGATAGTCCACAGATTACAGAATGCCACCAGATGTGCATCGGAAACTACAACCGGTCTTCCAGGGAACGATCAAAGCGTAGACTGTTTGAGACATAACTCCCGTGGAGGAACGTGCGCATGGTGACTGTTGTATTCAATCCCGATACAATTTCTGTGTTTCATCAACACTCTGATAGTCCACACATTACAGAATGCCACGAGATGTGCATCGGAAACTACTACTGGTCTTCCAGGGAACTATCAAAGCGTAGACTGTTTCAGACATCACTCTCATGGAGAAAAGTGCGCAAGGTGACTGTTGTATTCAATCCCGATGCAATTTCTGTGTTTCATCAACACTCTGATAGTCCACAGATTACAGAATGCCTCCAGATGTGCATCAGAAACTACTACTGGTCTTCCAGGGAACGATCAAATCGTAGGCTGTTTGACACATTACTCCCATGGAGGAAAGTAAGCATGGTGACTGTTGTATTCAATCCCGATGCAATTTCTGTGTTGCATCAACACTCTGATAGTAAACAGATTACAGAATTCCCCTGATGTGCATCGGAAACTACTACAGGTCTTCCACGGAACGATTAAAGCGTAGACTGTTTGAGGATTACTCCCATGGAAGAAAGTGCGCATGGTGACTGTTGTATTCAATCCCGATACAATTTCTGTGTTTCATCAACACTCTGATAGTCCACACATTACAGAATGCCACGAGATGTGCATCGGAAACTACTACTGGTCTTCCAGGGAACTATCAAAGAGTAGACTGTTTCAGACATTACTCCCATGGAGGAAAGTGAGGATGGTGACTGTTGTATTCAATCCCGATGCAATTTCTGTGTTTCATCAACACTTTGATAGTCCACAGGTTACAGAATGCCACCAGACGTGCATCGGAAACTACTACTGGTCTTCAAGGGAACTATCAAACCCTAGACTGTTTGAGACATTACTCCCGTGGAGGAAAGTGGGCATGGTGACTGTTGTATTCAATCCCGATGCAATTTCTGTATTTCATCAACACTCTGATAGTCCACAGATTACAGAATGCCACCAGATGTGCATCGGAAACTACTACTGGTCTTCCAGGGAACGATCAAAGCGTAGACTGTTTGAGACATAACTCCCCTGGAGGAACGTGCGCATGGTGACTGTTGTATTCAATCCCGATGCCATTTCTGCGTTTCATCAACACACTGATAGTCCACACATTACAGAATGCCACGAGATGTGCATCGGAAACTACTACTGGTCTTCCAGGGAACTATCAAAGCGTAGACTGTTTCAGACATCACTCCCATGGAGAAAAGTGCGCATGGTGACTGTTGTATTCAATCCCGTTGCAATTTATGTGTTTCATCAACACTCTGATAGTCCACAGATTACAGAAAGCCTCCAGATGTGCATCAGAAACTACTACTGGTCTTCCAGGGAACGATTAAAGCGTAGACTGTTTGAGACATTACTCACATGGAGGAAAGTAAGCATGGTGATTGTTGTATTCAATCCCGATGCAATTTCTGTGTTGCATCAACATTATGATAGTCCACAGATTACAGAATGCCTCCAGATGTGCATCGGAAACTACTACTGGTCTTCCAGGGAACGATCAAAGCGTAGACTGTTTGAGACATTACTCCCATGGAGGAAAGTGCGCATGGTGACTGTTGTATTCAATCCCGGTGCAATTTCTGTGTTTAATCAACACTCTGATATTCCACAGATTGCAGAATGCCACCAGATGTGCATCGGAAACTACTACTGGTCTTCCAGGGAACGACGAAAGCATAGACTGTTTGAGACATACCCCCGTGGAGGAAAGTGCGCACGGTGACTGTTGTATTCCATCCCAATGCATTTTCTGTGTTTCATCAACACTCTGGTAGTCCACAGATTACAGAATGCCTCCAGATGTGCATCGGAAAACTCAACTGGTCTTCCAGGGAACGATCAAAGCCTAGACTGTTTGAGACATTGCTCCCATGGAGGAAAGTGCGCATGGTGACTGTGGTACTCAATCCCGATGCAATTTCTTTGTTTCATCAACACTCTGATAGTCCACAGATAACAGAATGCCTCCAGATGTGCATCGGAAACTGCTACTGGTCTTCCAGGGAACGATCAAAGCGTAGACTGTTTCAGACATTTCTCCCATGGAGGAAAGTGGGCATGGTGACTTTTGTATTCATTCCCGATGCAATTTCTGTGTTTCATCAACACTCTGATAGTCCACAGATTACAGAATGCCTCCAGATGTGCATCGGAAACTTCTACTGGTCTTCCAGGGAACGATCAAGGCGTAGACTGTTTGAGACATTACTCCCATGGAGGAAAGTGCGCATAGTGACTGTTGTATTCAATCCCAATGCAATTTCTGTGTTCCATCAACACTATAAAGGTCCACTGATTAGCGAATGTCTCCAGATGTTCATCGGAAACTTCTACTGGTCTTCAAGGGAACGATCAAAGCGTAAACTCTTTGAGGCATTACTCCCAATGAGGAAAGTGCGCATGGTGACTGTTGTATTCAATCCCGATGCATTTTCTGTGTTACATCAACAATTTGATAGTCCACAGATTACAGAATGCCTCCAGATGTGCATCGGAAACTACTACTGGTCTTCCAGGGAACGATTAAAGCGTAGATTGTTTCAGGATTATTCCCATGGAGGAAAGTGCGCATGGTGACCGTTTTATTCAATCCCGAAGCTATTTCTGTGTTTCATCAACACTCAGATAGTCCACAGATTACAGAATGCCACCAGACGTGCATCGGAAACTACTACTGGTCTTCCAGGGAACGATCAAAGCGTAGACTGTTTGAGACATTACTCCCGTGGAGGAAAGTGGGCATGGTGACTGTTGTATTCAATCCCGATGCAATTTCTGTGTTTCATCAACACTCTGATAGTCCACAAATTACAGAATGCTACCAGATGTGCATCGGAAACTACTACTGGTCTTCCAGGGAACGATCAAAGCGTAGACTGTTTGAGACATTACTCCCATGGAGGAAAGTGCGCATGGTGACTGTTGTATTCAATCCCGGTGCAATTTCTGTGTTTAATCAACACTCTGATATTCCACAGATTACAGAATGCCACCAGATGTGCATCGGAAACTACTACTGGTCTTCCAGGGAACGACGAAAGCATAGACTGTTTGAGACATACCCCCGTGGAGGAAAGTGCGCACGGTGACTGTTGTATTCCATCCCAATGCATTTTCTGTGTTTCATCAACACTCTGATAGTCCACAGATTACAGAATGCCTCCAGATGTGCATCGGAAACTACAACTGGTCTTCCAGGGAACGATCAAAGCCTAGACTGTTTGAGACATTGCTCCCATAGAGGAAAGTGCGCATGGTGACTGTGGTACTCAATCCCGATGCAATTTCTTTGTTTCATCAACACTCTGATAGTCCACAGATAACAGAATGCCTCCAGATGTGCATCGGAAACTGCTACTGGTCTTCCAGGGAACGATCAAAGCGTAGACTGTTTCAGACATTACTCCCATGGAGGAAAGTGGGCTTGGTGAGTTTTGTATTCAATCCCGATGCAATTGCTGTGTTTCATCAACACTCTGATAGTCCACAGATTACAGAATGCCTCCAGATGTGCATCGGAAACTTCTACTGGTCTTCCAGGTAACGATCAAGGCGTAGACTGTTTGAGACATTACTCCCATGGAGGAAAGTGCGCATGGTGACTGTTGCATTCAATCCCAATGCAATTTCTGTGTTTCATCAACACTATAAAGGTCCACAGATTAGAGAATGTCTCCAGATGTTCATCGGAAACTGCTACTGGTCTTCCAGGGAACGATCAAAGCGTAAACTCTTTGAGGCATTACTCCCAATGAGGAAAGTGCGCATGGTGACTGTTGTATTCAATCCCGATGCATTTTCTGTGTTACATCAACAATTTGATAGTCCACAGATTACAGAATGCCTCCAGATGTGCATCGGAAACTACTACTGGTCTTCCAGGGAACGATTAAAGCGTAGATTGTTTCAGGATTATTCCCATGGAGGAAGGTGCGCATGGTGACCGTTTTATTCAATCCCGAAGCTATTTCTGTGTTTCATCAACACTCAGATAGTCCACAGATTACAGAATGCCACCAGACGTGCATCGGAAACTACTACTGGTCTTCCAGGGAACGATCAAAGCGTAGACTGTTTGAGACATTACTCCCGTGGAGGAAAGTGGGCATGGTGACTGTTGTATTCAATCCCGATGCAATTTCTGTGTTTCATCAACACTCTGATAGTCCACAAATTACAGAATGCTACCAGATGTGCATCGGAAACTACTACTGGTCTTCCAGGAAACGATCAAAGAGTGGACTGTTTGATACATAACTCCCGTGGAGGAACATGCGCATGGTGACTGTTGTATTCAATCCCGATGCAATTTCTGTGTTTCATCAACACTCTGATAGTCCACACATTACAGAATGCCACGAGATGTGCATCGGAAACTACTACTGGTCTTCCAGGGAACTATCAAAGCGTAGACTGTTTCAGACATTACTCCCATGGAGAAAAGTGCGCATGGTGACTGCTGTATTCAATCCCGATGCAATTTCTGTGTTTCATCAACACTCTGATAGTATACAGATAACAGAATGCTACCAGATGTGCATCGGAAACTACTACTGGTCTTCCAGGGAACGATCAAAGCGTAGACTGTTTGAGATATACCTCTCGTGGAGGAAAGTGCGCATGGTGACTGTTGTATTCAATCCCGATTCAATTCCTGTGTTTCATCAACACTCTGATAGTCCACGGATTACAGAATGCCTCCATATGGGCATCGGAAACTACTACTGGTTTTCCAGGGAACAGACTGTTTGAGACATGGATCCCATGGAGGAAAGTGCGAATGGTGACTGTTGTATTGAATCCCGATGCAATTTCTGTGTTTCATCAACACTCTGATAGTCCACAGATTACAGAATGTCTCCATATGTGCATTGGAAACTACTACAGGTCTTCCAGGGAAAGATCAAATCGTAGACTGTTTGAGACATTACTCCCATGGAGGAAAGTACGCATGGTGACAGTTGCATTCAATCCCGATGCAATTTCTGTGTTTCATCAACACTCTGATAGTCCACAGATTACAGAATGCCACCAGATGTGCATCGGAAACTACTACTGGTCTTCCAGGGAACGATCAAAGCGTAGACTGTTTCAGACATTACTCCCATGGAGGAAAGTGGGCATGGTGACTTTTGTATTCAATCCCGATGCAATTTCTGTGTTTCATCAACACTCTGATAGTCCACAGATTACAGATTGCCTCCAGATGTGCATCGGAAACTACTACTGGTCTTCCAGGGAACGATCAAGGCGTAGACTGTTTGAGACATTACTCCCATGGAGGAAAGTGCGCATGGTGACTGTTGTATTCAATCCCAATGCAATTTCTGTGTTTCATCAACACTATAAAGGTCCACAGATTAGGGAATGCCTCCAGATGTTCATCGGAAACTGCTACTGGTCTTCCAGGGAACGATCAAAGCGTAAACTCTTTGAGGCATTACTCCCAATGAGGAAAGTGCGCATGGTGACTGTTGTATTCAATCCCGATGCAATTTCTGTGTTACATCAACAATTTGATAGTCCACAGATTACAGAATGCCTCCAGATGTGCATCGGAAACTACTAATGGTCTTCCAGGGAACGATTAAAGCGTAGATTGTTTCAGGATTATTCCCATGGAGGAAAGTGCGCATGGTGACCGTTTTATTCAATCCCGAAGCTATTTCTGTGTTTCATCAACACTCAGATAGTCCACAGATTACAGAATGCCACCAGACGTGCATCGGAAACTACTACTGGTCTTCCAGGGAACGATCAAAGCGTAGACTGTTTGAGACATTACCCCCGTGGAGGAAAGTGGGCATGGTGACTGTTGTATTCAATCCCGATGCAATTTCTGTGTTTCATCAACACTCTGATAGTCCACACATTACAGAATGCCACGAGATGTGCATCGGAAACTACAACTGGTCTTCCAGGGAACTATCAAAGCGTAGACTGTTTCAGACATTACTCCCATGGAGAAAAGTGCGCATGGTGACTGTTGTATTCAATCCCGATGCAATTTCTGTGTTTCATCAACACTCTGATAGTCCACAGATTACAGAATGCCAAGAGATGTGCATCGGAAACTACTACTGGCCTAACAGGGAACGATCAAAGAGTAGACTGTTTCAGACATAACTCCCATGGAGGAAAGTGTGGATGGTGACTGTTGTATACTATCCCGATGCAATTTCCGTGTTTCATCAACACTCTGATAGTCCACAGATTACAGAATGCCTCCAGATGTGCATCAGAAATTACTACTGGTCTTCCAGGGTACGATCAAAGCGTATACTGTTTGAGACATTAATCCCATGGAGGAAAGTGCGCATGGTGACTGTTGTATTCAATCCCGATGCAATTTCTGTGTTTCATCAACACTCTGATAGTCCACAGGTTACAGAATGCTACCAGACGTGCATCGGAAACTACTACTGGTCTTGAAGTGAACAATCAAACCCTAGACTGTTTGAGACATTACTCCCATGCAGGACAGTGGGCATGGTGACTGTTGTATACAATCCCGATGCAATTTCTGTGTCTCATCAACACTCTGATAGTCCACAGATAACAGAATGCTACCAGATGTGCATCGGAAACTACTACTGGTCTTCCAGGGTACGATCAAAGCGTAGACTGTTTGAGACATTACTCCCTTGGAGGAAAGTGCGCATGGTGACTGTTGTATTCAATCCCGATGCAATTTCTGTGTTTCATCAACACTCTGATAGTCCACAGATTACAGATTGCCTCCAGATGTGCATCGGAAACTACTACTGGTCTTCCAGGGAACGATCAAGGCGTAGACTGTTTGAGACATTACTCCCATGGAGGAAAGTGCGCATGGTGACTGTTGTATTCAATCCCAATGCAATTTCTGTGTTTCATCAACACTATAAAGGTCCACAGATTAGGTAATGCCTCCAGATGTTCATCGGAAACTGCTACTGGTCTTCCAGGGAACGATCAAAGCGTAAACTCTTTGAGGCATTACTCCCAATGAGGAAAGTGCGCATGGTGACTGTTGTATTCAATCCCGATGCAATTTCTGTGTTACATCAACAATTTGATAGTCCACAGATTACAGAATGCCTCCAGATGTGCATCGGAAACTACTAATGGTCTTCCAGGGAACGATTAAAGCGTAGATTGTTTCAGGATTATTCCCATGGAGGAAAGTGCGCATGGTGACCGTTTTATTCAATCCCGAAGCTATTTCTGTGTTTCATCAACACTCAGATAGTCCACAGATTACAGAATGCCACCAGACGTGCATCGGAAACTACTACTGGTCTTCCAGGGAACGATCAAAGCGTAGACTGTTTGAGACATTACCCCCGTGGAGGAAAGTGGGCATGGTGACTGTTGTATTCAATCCCGATGCAATTTCTGTGTTTCATCAACACTCTGATAGTCCACACATTACAGAATGCCACGAGATGTGCATCGGAAACTACAACTGGTGTTCCAGGGAACTATCAAAGCGTAGACTGTTTCAGACATTACTCCCATGGAGAAAAGTGCGCATGGTGACTGTTGTATTCAATCCCGATGCAATTTCTGTGTTTCATCAACACTCTGATAGTCCACAGATTACAGAATGCCAAGAGATGTGCATCGGAAACTACTACTGGCCTAACAGGGAACGATCAAAGAGTAGACTGTTTCAGACATAACTCCCATGGAGGAAAGTGTGGATGGTGACTGTTGTATACTATCCCGATGCAATTTCCGTGTTTCATCAACACTCTGATAGTCCACAGATTACAGAATGCCTCCAGATGTGCATCAGAAATTACTACTGGTCTTCCAGGGTACGATCAAAGCGTATACTGTTTGAGACATTAATCCCATGGAGGAAAGTGCGCATGGTGACTGTTGTATTCAATCCCGATGCAATTTCTGTGTTTCATCAACACTCTGATAGTCCACAGGTTACAGAATGCTACCAGACGTGCATCGGAAACTACTACTGGTCTTGAAGTGAACAATCAAACCCTAGACTGTTTGAGACATTACTCCCATGCAGGACAGTGGGCATGGTGACTGTTGTATACAATCCCGATGCAATTTCTGTGTCTCATCAACACTCTGATAGTCCACAGATAACAGAATGCTACCAGATGTGCATCGGAAACTACTACTGGTCTTCCAGGGTACGATCAAAGCGTAGACTGTTTGAGACATTACTCCCTTGGAGGAAAGTGCGCATGGTGACTGTTGTATTCAATCCCGATGCAATTTCTGAGTTTCTTCAACACTCTGATAGTCCACGGATTACAGAATGCCTCCATATGGGCAACGGAAACTACTACTGGTTTTCCAGGGAACAGACTGTTTGAGACATGGATCCCATGGAGGAAAGTGCGAATGGTGACTGTTGTATTCAATCCCGATGCAATTTCTGTGTTTCATCAAGACTCTGATAGTCCACAGATTACAGAATGTCTCCATATGTGCATTGGAAACTACTACAGGTCTTCCAGGGAACGATCAAAGCGTAGACTGTTTGAGACATTACTCCCATGGAGGAAAGTGCGCATGGTGACTGTTGTATTCAATCCCGGTGCAATTTCTGTGTTTAATCAACACTCTGATATTCCACAGATTACAGAATGCCACCAGATGTGCATCGGAAACTACTACTGGTCTTCCAGGGAACGACGAAAGCATAGACTGTTTGAGACATACCCCCGTGGAGGAAAGTGCGCACGGTGACTGTTGTATTCCATCCCAATGCATTTTCTGTGTTTCATCAACACTCTGATAGTCCACAGATTACAGAATGCCTCCAGATGTGCATCGGAAACTACAACTGGTCTTCCAGGGAACGATCAAAGCCTAGACTGTTTGAGACATTGCTCCCATGGAGGAAAGTGCGCATGGTGACTGTGGTACTCAATCCCGATGCAATTTCTTTGTTTCATCAACACTCTGATAGTCCACAGATAACAGAATGCCTCCAGATGTGCATCGGAGACTGCTACTTGTCTTCCAGGGAACGATCAAAGCGTAGACTGTTTCAGACATTACTCCCATGGAGGAAAGTGGGCATGGTGAGTTTTGTATTCAATCCCGATGCAATTTCTGTGTTTCATCAACACTCTGATAGTCCACAGATTACAGAATGCCTCCAGATGTGCATCGGAAACTTCTACTGGTCTTCCAGGGAACGATCAAGGCGTAGACTGTTTGAGACATTACTCCCATGGAGGAAAGTACGCATGGTGACTGTTGCATTCAATCACAATGCAATTTCTGTGTTTCATCAACACTATAAAGGTCCACAGATTAGAGAATGTCTCCAGATGTTCATCGGAAACTGCTACTGGTCTTCCAGGGAACGATCAAAGAGTAAACTCTTTGAGGCATTACTCCCAATGAGGAAAGTGCGCATGGTGACTGTTGTATTCAATCCCGATGCATTTTCTGTGTTATATCAACAATTTGATAGTCCACAGATTACAGAATGCCTCCAGATGTGCATCGGAAACTACTGCTGGTCTTCCAGGGAACGATTAAAGCGTAGATTGTTTCAGGATTATTCCCATGGAGGAAGGTGCGCATGGTGACCGTTTTATTCAGTCCCGAAGCTATTTCTGTGTTTCATCAACACTCAGATAGTCCACAGATTACAGAATGCCACCAGACGTGCATCGGAAACTACTACTGGTCTTCCAGGGAACGATCAAAGCGTAGACTGTTTGAGACATTACTCCCGTGGAGGAAAGTGGGCATGGTGACTGTTGTATTCAATCCCGATGCAATTTCTGTGTTTCATCAACACTCTGATAGTCCACAAATTACAGAATGCTACCAGATGTGCATCGGAAACTACTACTGGCCTTCCAGGGAACGACCAAAGCGTGGACTGTTTGAGACATAACTCCCGTGGAGGAACATGCACATAGTGACTGTTGTATTCAATCCCGATGCAATTTCTGTGTTTCATCAACACTCTGATAGTCCACACATTACAGAATGCCCCGAGATGTGCATCGGAAACTACTACTGGTCTTCCAGGGAACTATCAAAACGTAGACTGTTTCAGACATTACTCCCATGGAGAAAAGTGCGCATGGTGACTGCTGTATTCAATCCCGATGCAATTTCTGTGTTTCATCAACACTCTGATAGTCCACAGATAACAGAATGCTACCAGATGTGCATCGGAAACTACTACTGGTCTTCCAGGGAACGATCAAAGCGTAGTCTGTTTGAGATATACCTCTCGTGGAGGAAAGTGCGCATGGTGACTGTTGTATTCAATCCCGATTCAATTCCTGTGTTTCATCAACACTCTGATAGTCCACGGATTACAGAATGCCTCCATATGGGCATCGGAAACTACTACTGGTTTTCCAGGGAACAGACTGTTTGAGACATGGATCCCATGGAGGGAAGTGCGAATGGTGACTGTTGTATTGAATCCCGATGCAATTTCTGTGTTTCATCAACACTCTGATAGTCCACAGATTACAGAATGTCTCCATATGTGCATTGGAAACTACTACAGGTCTTCCAGGGAAAGATCAAATCGTAGACTGTTTGAGACATTACTCCCATGGAGGAAAGTGCGCATGGTGACTGTTGCATTCAATCCCGATGCAATTTCTGTGTTTCATCAACACTCTGATAGTCCACAGATTACAGAATGCCACCAGATGTGCATCGGAAACTACTACTGGTCTTCCAGGGAACGATCAAAGCGTAGACTGTTTCAGACATTACTCCCATGGAGGAAAGTGGGCATGGTGACTTTTGTATTCAATCCAGATGCAATTTCTGTGTTTCATCAACACTCTGATAGTCCACAGATTACAGATTGCCTCCAGATGTGCATCGGAAACTACTACTGGTCTTCCAGGGAACGATCAAGCCGTAGACTGTTTGAGACATTACTCCCATGGAGGAAAGTGCGCATGGTGACTGTTGTATTCAATCCCAATGCAATTTCTGTGTTTCATCAACACTATAAAGGTCCACAGATTAGGGAATGCCTCCAGATGTTCATCGGAAACTGCTACTGGTCTTCCAGGGAACGATCAAAGCGTAAACTCTTTGAGGCATTACTCCCAATGAGGAAAGTGCGCATGGTGACTGTTGTATTCAATCCCGATGCAATTTCTGTGTTACATCAACAATTTGATAGTCCACAGATTACAGAATGCCTCCAGATGTGCATCGGAAACTACTAATGGTCTTCCAGGGAACGATTAAAGCGTAGATTGTTTCAGGATTATTCCCATGGAGGAAAGTGCGCATGGTGACCGTTTTATTCAATCCCGAAGCTATTTCTGTGTTTCATCAACACTCAGATAGTCCACAGATTACAGAATGCCACCAGACGTGCATCGGAAACTACTACTGGTCTTCCAGGGAACGATCAAAGCGTAGACTGTTTGAGACATTACCCCCGTGGAGGAAAGTGGGCATGGTGACTGTTGTATTCAATCCCGATGCAATTTCTGTGTTTCATCAACACTCTGATAGTCCACACATTACAGAATGCCACGAGATGTGCATCGGAAACTACAACTGGTCTTCCAGGGAACTATCAAAGCGTAGACTGTTTCAGACATTACTCCCATGGAGAAAAGTGCGCATGGTGACTGTTGTATTCAATCCCGATGCAATTTCTGTGTTTCATCAACACTCTGATAGTCCACAGATTACAGAATGCCAAGAGATGTGCATCGGAAACTACTACTGGCCTAACAGGGAACGATCAAAGAGTAGACTGTTTCAGACATAACTCCCATGGAGGAAAGTGTGGATGGTGACTGTTGTATACTATCCCGATGCAATTTCCGTGTTTCATCAACACTCTGATAGTCCACAGATTACAGAATGCCTCCAGATGTGCATCAGAAATTACTACTGGTCTTCCAGGGTACGATCAAAGCGTATACTGTTTGAGACATTAATCCCATGGAGGAAAGTGCGCATGGTGACTGTTGTATTCAATCCCGATGCAATTTCTGTGTTTCATCAACACTCTGATAGTCCACAGGTTACAGAATGCTACCAGACGTGCATCGGAAACTACTACTGGTCTTGAAGTGAACAATCAAACCCTAGACTGTTTGAGACATTACTCCCATGCAGGACAGTGGGCATGGTGACTGTTGTATACAATCCCGATGCAATTTCTGTGTCTCATCAACACTCTGATAGTCCACAGATAACAGAATGCTACCAGATGTGCATCGGAAACTACTACTGGTCTTCCAGGGTACGATCAAAGCGTAGACTGTTTGAGACATTACTCCCTTGGAGGAAAGTGCGCATGGTGACTGTTGTATTCAATCCCGATGCAATTTCTGTGTTTCATCAACACTCTGATAGTCCACAGATTACAGATTGCCTCCAGATGTGCATCGGAAACTACTACTGGTCTTCCAGGGAACGATCAAGGCGTAGACTGTTTGAGACATTACTCCCATGGAGGAAAGTGCGCATGGTGACTGTTGTATTCAATCCCAATGCAATTTCTGTGTTTCATCAACACTATAAAGGTCCACAGATTAGGTAATGCCTCCAGATGTTCATCGGAAACTGCTACTGGTCTTCCAGGGAACGATCAAAGCGTAAACTCTTTGAGGCATTACTCCCAATGAGGAAAGTGCGCATGGTGACTGTTGTATTCAATCCCGATGCAATTTCTGTGTTACATCAACAATTTGATAGTCCACAGATTACAGAATGCCTCCAGATGTGCATCGGAAACTACTAATGGTCTTCCAGGGAACGATTAAAGCGTAGATTGTTTCAGGATTATTCCCATGGAGGAAAGTGCGCATGGTGACCGTTTTATTCAATCCCGAAGCTATTTCTGTGTTTCATCAACACTCAGATAGTCCACAGATTACAGAATGCCACCAGACGTGCATCGGAAACTACTACTGGTCTTCCAGGGAACGATCAAAGCGTAGACTGTTTGAGACATTACCCCCGTGGAGGAAAGTGGGCATGGTGACTGTTGTATTCAATCCCGATGCAATTTCTGTGTTTCATCAACACTCTGATAGTCCACACATTACAGAATGCCACGAGATGTGCATCGGAAACTACAACTGGTGTTCCAGGGAACTATCAAAGCGTAGACTGTTTCAGACATTACTCCCATGGAGAAAAGTGCGCATGGTGACTGTTGTATTCAATCCCGATGCAATTTCTGTGTTTCATCAACACTCTGATAGTCCACAGATTACAGAATGCCAAGAGATGTGCATCGGAAACTACTACTGGCCTAACAGGGAACGATCAAAGAGTAGACTGTTTCAGACATAACTCCCATGGAGGAAAGTGTGGATGGTGACTGTTGTATACTATCCCGATGCAATTTCCGTGTTTCATCAACACTCTGATAGTCCACAGATTACAGAATGCCTCCAGATGTGCATCAGAAATTACTACTGGTCTTCCAGGGTACGATCAAAGCGTATACTGTTTGAGACATTAATCCCATGGAGGAAAGTGCGCATGGTGACTGTTGTATTCAATCCCGATGCAATTTCTGTGTTTCATCAACACTCTGATAGTCCACAGGTTACAGAATGCTACCAGACGTGCATCGGAAACTACTACTGGTCTTGAAGTGAACAATCAAACCCTAGACTGTTTGAGACATTACTCCCATGCAGGACAGTGGGCATGGTGACTGTTGTATACAATCCCGATGCAATTTCTGTGTCTCATCAACACTCTGATAGTCCACAGATAACAGAATGCTACCAGATGTGCATCGGAAACTACTACTGGTCTTCCAGGGTACGATCAAAGCGTAGACTGTTTGAGACATTACTCCCTTGGAGGAAAGTGCGCATGGTGACTGTTGTATTCAATCCCGATGCAATTTCTGAGTTTCTTCAACACTCTGATAGTCCACGGATTACAGAATGCCTCCATATGGGCAACGGAAACTACTACTGGTTTTCCAGGGAACAGACTGTTTGAGACATGGATCCCATGGAGGAAAGTGCGAATGGTGACTGTTGTATTCAATCCCGATGCAATTTCTGTGTTTCATCAAGACTCTGATAGTCCACAGATTACAGAATGTCTCCATATGTGCATTGGAAACTACTACAGGTCTTCCAGGGAACGATCAAAGCGTAGACTGTTTGAGACATTACTCCCATGGAGGAAAGTGCGCATGGTGACTGTTGTATTCAATCCCGGTGCAATTTCTGTGTTTAATCAACACTCTGATATTCCACAGATTACAGAATGCCACCAGATGTGCATCGGAAACTACTACTGGTCTTCCAGGGAACGACGAAAGCATAGACTGTTTGAGACATACCCCCGTGGAGGAAAGTGCGCACGGTGACTGTTGTATTCCATCCCAATGCATTTTCTGTGTTTCATCAACACTCTGATAGTCCACAGATTACAGAATGCCTCCAGATGTGCATCGGAAACTACAACTGGTCTTCCAGGGAACGATCAAAGCCTAGACTGTTTGAGACATTGCTCCCATGGAGGAAAGTGCGCATGGTGACTGTGGTACTCAATCCCGATGCAATTTCTTTGTTTCATCAACACTCTGATAGTCCACAGATAACAGAATGCCTCCAGATGTGCATCGGAGACTGCTACTTGTCTTCCAGGGAACGATCAAAGCGTAGACTGTTTCAGACATTACTCCCATGGAGGAAAGTGGGCATGGTGAGTTTTGTATTCAATCCCGATGCAATTTCTGTGTTTCATCAACACTCTGATAGTCCACAGATTACAGAATGCCTCCAGATGTGCATCGGAAACTTCTACTGGTCTTCCAGGGAACGATCAAGGCGTAGACTGTTTGAGACATTACTCCCATGGAGGAAAGTACGCATGGTGACTGTTGCATTCAATCACAATGCAATTTCTGTGTTTCATCAACACTATAAAGGTCCACAGATTAGAGAATGTCTCCAGATGTTCATCGGAAACTGCTACTGGTCTTCCAGGGAACGATCAAAGAGTAAACTCTTTGAGGCATTACTCCCAATGAGGAAAGTGCGCATGGTGACTGTTGTATTCAATCCCGATGCATTTTCTGTGTTATATCAACAATTTGATAGTCCACAGATTACAGAATGCCTCCAGATGTGCATCGGAAACTACTGCTGGTCTTCCAGGGAACGATTAAAGCGTAGATTGTTTCAGGATTATTCCCATGGAGGAAGGTGCGCATGGTGACCGTTTTATTCAGTCCCGAAGCTATTTCTGTGTTTCATCAACACTCAGATAGTCCACAGATTACAGAATGCCACCAGACGTGCATCGGAAACTACTACTGGTCTTCCAGGGAACGATCAAAGCGTAGACTGTTTGAGACATTACTCCCGTGGAGGAAAGTGGGCATGGTGACTGTTGTATTCAATCCCGATGCAATTTCTGTGTTTCATCAACACTCTGATAGTCCACAAATTACAGAATGCTACCAGATGTGCATCGGAAACTACTACTGGCCTTCCAGGGAACGACCAAAGCGTGGACTGTTTGAGACATAACTCCCGTGGAGGAACATGCACATAGTGACTGTTGTATTCAATCCCGATGCAATTTCTGTGTTTCATCAACACTCTGATAGTCCACACATTACAGAATGCCCCGAGATGTGCATCGGAAACTACTACTGGTCTTCCAGGGAACTATCAAAACGTAGACTGTTTCAGACATTACTCCCATGGAGAAAAGTGCGCATGGTGACTGCTGTATTCAATCCCGATGCAATTTCTGTGTTTCATCAACACTCTGATAGTCCACAGATAACAGAATGCTACCAGATGTGCATCGGAAACTACTACTGGTCTTCCAGGGAACGATCAAAGCGTAGTCTGTTTGAGATATACCTCTCGTGGAGGAAAGTGCGCATGGTGACTGTTGTATTCAATCCCGATTCAATTCCTGTGTTTCATCAACACTCTGATAGTCCACGGATTACAGAATGCCTCCATATGGGCATCGGAAACTACTACTGGTTTTCCAGGGAACAGACTGTTTGAGACATGGATCCCATGGAGGGAAGTGCGAATGGTGACTGTTGTATTGAATCCCGATGCAATTTCTGTGTTTCATCAACACTCTGATAGTCCACAGATTACAGAATGTCTCCATATGTGCATTGGAAACTACTACAGGTCTTCCAGGGAAAGATCAAATCGTAGACTGTTTGAGACATTACTCCCATGGAGGAAAGTGCGCATGGTGACTGTTGCATTCAATCCCGATGCAATTTCTGTGTTTCATCAACACTCTGATAGTCCACAGATTACAGAATGCCACCAGATGTGCATCGGAAACTACTACTGGTCTTCCAGGGAACGATCAAAGCGTAGACTGTTTCAGACATTACTCCCATGGAGGAAAGTGGGCATGGTGACTTTTGTATTCAATCCAGATGCAATTTCTGTGTTTCATCAACACTCTGATAGTCCACAGATTACAGATTGCCTCCAGATGTGCATCGGAAACTACTACTGGTCTTCCAGGGAACGATCAAGCCGTAGACTGTTTGAGACATTACTCCCATGGAGGAAAGTGCGCATGGTGACTGTTGTATTCAATCCCAATGCAATTTCTGTGTTTCATCAACACTATAAAGGTCCACAGATTAGGGAATGCCTCCAGATGTTCATCGGAAACTGCTACTGGTCTTCCAGGGAACGATCAAAGCGTAAACTCTTTGAGGCATTACTCCCAATGAGGAAAGTGCGCATGGTGACTGTTGTATTCAATCCCGATGCAATTTCTGTGTTACATCAACAATTTGATAGTCCACAGATTACAGAATGCCTCCAGATGTGCATCGGAAACTACTAATGGTCTTCCAGGGAACGATTAAAGCGTAGATTGTTTCAGGATTATTCCCATGGAGGAAAGTGCGCATGGTGACCGTTTTATTCAATCCCGAAGCTATTTCTGTGTTTCATCAACACTCAGATAGTCCACAGATTACAGAATGCCACCAGACGTGCATCGGAAACTACTACTGGTCTTCCAGGGAACGATCAAAGCGTAGACTGTTTGAGACATTACTCCCGTGGAGGAAAGTGGGCATGGTGACTGTTGTATTCAATCCCGATGCAATTTCTGTGTTTCATCAACACTCTGATAGTCCACAAATTACAGAATGCTACCAGATGTGCATCGGAAACTACTACTGGTCTTCCAGGGAACGATCAAAGCGTAGACTGTTTGAGACAAACTCCCGTGGAGGAACGTGCGCATGGTGACTGTTGTATTCAATCCCGATGCAATTTCTGTGTTTCATCAACACTCTGATAGTCCACACATTACAGAATGCCACGAGATGTGCATCGGAAACTACAACTGGTCTTCCAGGGAACTATCAAAGCGTAGACTGTTTCAGACATTACTCCCATGGAGAAAAGTGCGCATGGTGACTGTTGTATTCAATCCCGATGCAATTTCTGTGTTTCTTCAACACTCTGATAGTCCACGGATTACAGAATGCCTCCATATGGGCATCGGAAACTACTACTGGTTTTCCAGGGAACAGACTGCTTGAGACATGGATCCCATGGAGGAAAGTGCGAATGGTGACTGTTGTATTCAATCCCGATGCAATTTCTGTGTTTCATCAAGACTCTGATAGTCCACAGATTACAGAATGTCTCCATATGTGCATTGGAAACTACTACAGGTCTTCCAGGGAACGATCAAAGCGTAGACTGTTTGAGACATTGCTCCCATGGAGGAAAGTGCGCATGGTGACTGTGGTACTCAATCCCGATGCAATTTCTTTGTTTCATCAACACTCTGATAGTCCACAGATAACAGAATGCCTCCAGATGTGCATCGGAGACTGCTACTGGTCTTCCAGGGAACGATCAAAGCGTAGACTGTTTCAGACATTACTCCCATGGAGGAAAGTGGGCATGGTGAGTTTTGTATTCAATCCCGATGCAATTTCTGTGTTTCATCAACACTCTGAAAGTCCACAGATTACAGAATGCCTCCAGATGTGCATCGGAAACTTCTACTGGTCTTCCAGGGAACGATCAAGGCGTAGACTGTTTGAGACATTACTCCCATGGAGGAAAGTGCGCATGGTGACTGTTGCATTCAATCCCAATGCAATTTCTGTGTTTCATCAACACTATAAAGGTCCACAGATTAGAGAATGTCTCCAGATGTTCATCGGAAACTGCTACTGGTCTTCCAGGGAACGATCAAAGCGTAAACTCTTTGAGGCATTACTCCCAATGAGGAAAGTGCGCATGGTGACTGTTGTATTCAATCCCGATGCATTTTCTGTGTTACATCAACAATTTGATAGTCCACAGATTACAGAATGCCTCCAGATGTGCATCGGAAACTACTACTGGTCTTCCAGGGAACGATTAAAGCGTAGATTGTTTCAGGATTATTCCCATGGAGGAAGGTGCGCATGGTGACCGTTTTATTCAATCCCGAAGCTATTTCTGTGTTTCATCAACACTCAGATAGTCCACAGATTACAGAATGCCACCAGACGTGCATCGGAAACTACTACTGGTCTTCCAGGGAACGATCAAAGCGTAGACTGTTTGAGACATTACTCCCGTGGAGGAAAGTGGGCATGTTGACTGTTGTATTCAATCCCGATGCAATTTCTGTGTTTCATCAACACTCTGATAGTCCACAATTTACAGAATGCTACCAGATGTGCATCGGAAACTACTACTGGTCTTCCAGGGAACGATCAAAGCGTGGACTGTTTGAGACATAACTCCCGTGGAGGAACATGCGCATGGTGACTGTTGTTTTCAATCCCGATGCAATTTCTGTGTTTCATCAACACTCTGATAGTCCACACATTACAGAATGCCCCGAGATGTGCATCGGAAACTACTACTGGTCTTCCAGGGAACTATCAAAACGTAGACTGTTTCAGACATTACTCCCATGGAGAAGAGTGCGCATGGTGACTGCTGTATTCAATCCCGATGCAATTTCTGTGTTTCATCAACACTCTGATAGTCCACAGATAACAGAATGCTACCAGATGTGCATCGGAAACTACTACTGCTCTTCCAGGGAACGATCAAAGCGTAGACTGTTTGAGATATACTTCTCGTGGAGGAAAGTGCGCATGGTGACTGTTGTATTTAATCCCGATTCAATTCCTGTGTTTCATCAACACACTGATAGTCCACGGATTACAGAATGCCTCCATATGGGCATCGGAAACTACTACTGGTTTTCCAGGGAACAGACTGTTTGAGACATGGATCCCATGGAGGAAAGTGCGAATGGTGACTGTTGTATTGAATCCCGATGCAATTTCTGTGTTTCATCAACACTCTGATAGTCCACAGATTACAGAATGTCTCCATATGTGCATTGGAAACTACTACAGGTCTTCCAGGGAAAGATCAAATCGTAGACTCTTTGAGACATTACTCCCATGGAGGAAAGTGCGCATGGTGACTGTTGCATTCAATCCCGATGCAATTTCTGTGTTTCATCAACACTCTGATAGTCCACAGATTACAGAATGCCACCAGATGTGCATCGGAAAGTACTACTGGTCTTCCAGGGAACGATCAAAGCGTAGACTGTTTTAGACATTACTCCCATGGAGGAAAGTGGGCATGGTGACTTTTGTATTCAATCCAGATGCAATTTCTGTGTTTCATCAACACTCTGATAGTCCACAGATTACAGATTGCCTCCAGATGTGCATCGGAAACTACTACTGGTCTTCCAGGGAACGATCAAGCCGTAGACTGTTTGAGACATTACTCCCATGGAGGAAAGTGCGCATGGTGACTGTTGTATTCAATCCCAATGCAATTTCTGTGTTTCATCAACACTATAAAGGTCCACAGATTATGGAATGCCTCCAGATGTTCATCGGAAACTGCTACTGGTCTTCCAGGGAACGATCAAAGCGTAAACTCTTTGAGGCATTACTCCCAATGAGGAAAGTGCGCATGGTGACTGTTGTATTCAATCCCGATGCAATTTCTGTGTTACATCAACAATTTGATAGTCCACAGATTACAGAATGCCTCCAGATGTGCATCGGAAACTACTAATGGTATTCCAGGGAACGATTAAAGCGTAGATTGTTTCAGGATTATTCCCATGGAGGAAAGTGCGCATGGTGACCGTTTTATTCAATCCTGAAGCTATTTCTGTGTTTCATCAACACTCAGATAGTCCACAGATTACAGAATGCCACCAGACGTGCATCGGAAACTACTACTGGTCTTCCAGGGAACGATCAAAGCGTAGACTGTTTGAGACATTACTCCCATGGAGGAAAGTGGGCATGGTGACTGTTGTATTCAATCCCGATGCAATTTCTGTGTCTCATCAACACTCTGATAGTCCACAAATTACAGAATGCTACCAGATGTGCATCGGAAACTACTACTGGTGTTCCAGGGAACGATCAAAGCGTAGACTGTTTGAGACAAACTCCCGTGGAGGAACGTGCGCATGGTGACTGTTGTATTCAATCCCGATGCAATTTCTGTGTTTCATCAGCACTCTGATAGTCCACACATTACAGAATGCCACTAGATGTGCATCGGAAACTACAACTGGTCTTCCAGGGAACTATCAAAGCGTAGACTGTTTCAGACATTACTCCCATGGAGAAAAGTGCGCATGGTGACTGTTGTATTCAATCCCGATGCAATTTCTGTGTTTCATCAACACTCTGATAGTCCACAGATTACAGAATGCCAAGAGATGTGCATCGGAAACTACTACTGGCCTAACAGGGATCGATCAAAGAGTAGACTCTTTCAGACATAACTCCCATGGAGGAAAGTGTGGATGGTGACTGTTGTATACTATCCCGATGCAATTTCCGTGTTTCATCAACACTCTGATAGTCCACAGATTACAGAATGCCTCCAGATGTGCATCAGAAATTACTACTGGTCTTCCAGGGAACGATCAAAGCGTATACTGTTTGAGACATTAATCCAATGGAGGAAAGTGCGCATGGTGACTGTTGTATTCAATCCCGATGCAATTTCTGTGTTTCATCAACACTCTGATAGTCCACAGGTTACAGAATGCTACCAGACGTGCATCGGAAACTACTACTGGTCTTGAAGTGAACTATCAAACCCTAGACTGTTTGAGACATTACTCCCATGCAGGACAGTGGGCATGGTGACTGTTGTATACAATCCCGATGCAATTTCTGTGTTTCATCAACACTCTGATAGTCCACAGATAACAGAATGCTACCAGATGTGCATCGGAAACTACTACTGGTCTTCCAGGGTACGATCAAAGCGTAGACTGTTTGAGACATTACTCCCTTTTAGGAAAGTGCGCATGGTGACTGTTATATTCAATCCCGATGCAATTTCTGTGTTTCTTCAACACTCTGATAGTCCACGGATTACAGAATGCCTCCATATGGGCATCGGAAACTACTACTGGTTTTCCAGGGAACAGACTGTTTGAGACATGGATCCCATGGAGGAAAGTGCGAATGGTGACTGTTGTATTCAATCCCGATGCAATTTCTGTGTTTCATCAACACTCTGATAGTCCACAGATTACAGAATGTCTCCATATGTGCATTGGAAACTACTACAGGTCTTCCAGGGAACGATCAAATCGTAGACTGTTTGAGACATTACTCCCATGGAGGAAAGTGCGCATGGTGACTGTTGCATTCAATCCCGATACAATTTCTGTGTTTCATCAACACTCTGATAGTTCACTGATAACAGAATGCCTCCAGATTTGCATCGGAAACTGCTACTGGTCTTCCAGGGAACGATCAAACCGTAGACTGTTTGAGACATTACTCCCATGGAGGAAAGGGAGCATGGTGACTGTTGTATTCAATCCCGATGCAATTTCTGTGTTTCATCAAAACTCTGATAGTCCACAGATTACAGAATGCCTCCAGATGTGCATCGGAAACTGATACTGGTCTTCCAGGGAACGGTCAAAGCGTAAACTCTTTGAGGCATTACTCCCAACGAGGAAAGTGCGCATGGTGACTGTTGTATTCAATCCCGATGCATTTCCTGTGTTTCATCAACACTCTGATAGTGCACAGATTACAGAATGCCTCCAGATGTGCATCGGAAACTACTACTGGTATTCCAGGGAATAATTAAAGCGTAGAGTGTTCCAGGATTACTCCAATGGAGGAAAGTGCGCATGGTGAATGTTTTATTCAATCCCGATGCAATTTCTGTGTTTCATCAACACTCTGATAGTCCACAGATTACAGTATGCCCCTAGATGTGCATCGGAAACTACTACTGGTGTTCCAGGGAACGATCAGAGCGTAGACTGTTTGAGACATTACTCCCGTGGAGGAAAGTATGCATGGTAACTGTTGTATTCAATCCCGATGTAATATCTGTGTTTCATCAACACTGTGATAGTCCACAGATTACAGAACGCCACCAGATGTGCATCGGAAACTACTACTGGTGTTCCAGGGAACGATCAGAGCGTAGACTGTTTGAAACATGGCTCCCATGGAGGAAAGTGCGAATGGTGACTGTTGTATTCAATCCCGATGCAATTTCTGTGTTTCATCAACACTCAGTTAGTCCACAGATTTCAGAATGCCTCCAGATGTGCATCGGATACAACTTCTGGTCTTCCAGGGAACGATCAAAACGTAGACTGTTTGAGACACTACTCTCATTGAAGAAAGTGCGCATGGTGACTGTTGTATTCAATCGCGATGTAATTTCTGTGTTTCATCAACACTGTGATAGTCCACTGATTACAAAATGCCTCCAGATGTGCATCGGAAACTACTACTGGTCTTCCAGGGAACGATCAAAGCGTAAACTCTTTGAGGCATTACTCCCATTGAGGAAGGTGAGCATGGTGAATGTTGTATTCAATCCCGATGCAATTTCTGTGTTTCATCAACACTCAGTTAGTCCACAGATTTCAGAATGCCTCCATATGTGCATCGGAAACTACTACTGGTCTTGCAGGGAACGATCAAGTCGTAGACTGTCTCAGACATTACTCCCATGGAGGAAAGTGTGCATGGTAACTGTTGTATTCAATCCCGATGCAATTTCTGTGTTTCATCAACACTATGATAGTCCACAGACTACAGAATGTCTCCAGATGTGCATCGGAAACTAATACTGGTCTTCCAGGGAACGATCAGAGCGTAGACTGTTTGAGACATTACTCCCATGGAGGAAAGTGCGCATGGTCACTGTTGATTTCAATCCCGATGCAATTTCTGTGTGTAATCAACAGTCTGATAGTCCACAGATTACAGAATACCTCCAGATGTGCATCGGAAACTACTACTGGTCTTCCTGGGAACGATCAAAGTGTAGACTGTTTGAGACATTACTCCCATGGAGGAAAGTGCGCATGGTGACTGTTGTATGAAATCCCGATGCAATTTCTGTGTTTCGTCAACTCTCTGATAGTCCACAGATTACAGAATGCCACCAGATGTGCATCGGAAACTACTACTGGTCTTCCAGGGAACGATCAAAGCGTAGACTCTTTGAGACATTACTCCCATGGAGGAAAGTGTGCATGGTGACTGTTGTATTCAATCCCGATGCCATTTCTGTTTTTCATCAACTGTCTGATAGTCCACAGATTACAGAATATCTCCAGATGTGCATCGGAAACTACCACTGGTCTTCCAGGGAACGATCAAATCGTAATCGGTTTGAGACATAACTCCAATGGAGGAAAGTGCGCATGGTGACTGTTGTATTCAATCCCAAGGCAATATCTGTGTGTCATTAACACTCTCATAGTCCACAGATTATAGAATGCCACCAAACGTGCATCGGAAACTACTACTGGTCTTCCAGGGAACGATCAAAGTGCAGACTCTTTGGGTCATTTCTCCCGTGGAGAAAAGTGCGCATGGTGACTGTTGTATGAAATCCCGATGCAATTTCTGTGTTTCGTCAACTCTCTGATAGTCCACAGATTACAGAATGCCACCAGATGTGCATCGGAAACTACTACTGGTCTTCCAGGGAACGACCAGAGCATATACTGTTTGAGAATTACTCCCATGGAGGAAAGTGCGCATGGTGACTGTTGTATTCAATCCCGATGCAATTTCTGTGTTTCATCAACACTCAGTTAGTCCACAGATTTCAGAATGCCTCCAGATGTCCATCGGAAACTACTTCTGGTCTTCCAGGGAACGATCAAATCGTAGACTGTTTGAGACACTACTCCCATGGAGGAATGTGCGCATGGTGACTGTTGTATTCAATCCCGATGCAATTTCTGTGTTTCATCAACACTCTGATAGTCCACAGATTACAGAATGTCTCCAGATGTGCATCGGAAACTACTACTGGTCTTCCAGGGAACGATCAAAGCGTAAACTCTTTGAGACATTACTCCCATGGAGGGTGGTGCGCATGGTGACTGTTGTATTCAATCCCGATGCAATTTCTGTGTTTCATCAACACTCTGATAGTCCACAGATTACAGAATGCCTCCAGTTGCGCATCTGAAGCTACTACTGGTCTTCCAGGGAACCGTCAAAGCGTAAATTCTTTGAGTCATTACTCCCATGGGGAAAGGTGCTCATGGTCACTGTTGTATTCAATCCCTATGCAATTTCTGTGTTTCATCAATACTCTGATAGTCCACAGATTGCAGAATGCCTCCAGATGTGCTTTGGAAACTACAACTGGTCTTCGAGGGAACGATTAAAGCGTAGACTGTTAGAGACATTACTCGCATGGAGGAAAGTGCGCCTGGTGACTGTTGTATTCAATCCCGATACAATTTCTGTGTTTCATCAACACTCTGATAGTCCACAGATTACAGAATGCCTCCAGATGTGCATCGGAAACCACCACTGTTCTTCCAGGGAACGATCAAAGCGTAGTCTGTTTGAGACATTACTAACATGGATAAAAATGCACATGGTGACTGTTGTATTCAATCCCGATGCAATTTCTGTGTTTCATCAACACTTTGAAGGTCCACAGATTACAGAAAGCCTCCAGATGTGCATCGGACACTTCCACTGGTCCTCCAGGGAACGATCAAATCGTATACTGTTTGAGACATTACTCCCGTGGAGGAAATGCGCGTTGTGACTGTTGTATTCAATCCCGATGTAATTTCTGTGTTTCATCAACACTCTGATAGTCTACAGATTACAGAATGCCAATAGATGTGCATCGGAAACTACTACTGGTCTTAAAGGGAACGATCAAAGCGTAGACTTTTTGAGACATTACTTCCGTGGAGGAAAGTGCGCATGGTGGCTGTTGTATTCAAACCCGATGCAATTTCTGTGTTTCATCAACACTCTGAAAGTCCACAGATTACAGAATGCCTCCAGATGTGCTTTGGAAACTACTACTGGTCTTCGAGGGAACGATTAAAGCGTAGACTGTTAGAGAAATTACTCGCATGGAGGAAAGTGCGCCTGGTGACTGTTGTATTCAATCCCGATGCAATTTCTGTGTTTCATCAACACTCTGATACTCCACAGATTACAGAATGCCCCCAGTTGCGCATCTAAAGCTACTACTGGTCTTCCAGGGAACCGTCAAAGCGTAAACTCTTTGAGACATTACTCCCATTGAGAAAGGTGCTCATGGTCACTGTTGTATTCAATCCCGATGCAATTTCTGTGTTTCATCAACACTCTGATAGTCCACAGATTACAGAATGCCTCCAGATGTGCATTGGAAACTACTACTGGTCTTCGAGGGAACGATTAAAGCGTAGACTGTTAGAGACATTACTCGCATGGAGGAAAGGGGGCCTGGTGACTGTTGTATTCAATCCCGATACAATTTCTGTGTTTCATCAACACTCTGATAGTCCACAGATTACAGAATGCCTCCAGATGTGCATCGGAAACTACCACTGTTCTTCAAGGGAACGGTCAATGCGTAGACTGTTTGAGACATTGCTAACATGGATAAAAATGCGCATGGTGGCTGTTGTATTCAAACCCGATGCAATTTCTGTGTTTCATCAACACTTTGAAGGTCCACAGATTACAGAATGCCTCCAGATGTGCATCGGAAACTTCCACTGGTCCTCCAGGGAACGATCAAATCGTATACTGTTTGAGACATTACTCCCATGGAGGAAAGTGCGCGTTGTGACTGTTGTATTCAATCTCGATGCAATTTCTGTGTTTAATCAACACTCTGATAGTCCACAGATTACAGAATGCCGATAGATGTGCATCGGAAACTACTACTGGTCTTAAAGGGAACGATCAAAGCGTAAACTCTTTGAGACATTACTCCCATGGAGGGTGGTGCGCATGGTGACTGTTGTATTCAATCCCGATGCAATTTCTGTGTTTCATCAACACTCTGATAGTCCACAGATTGCAGAATGTCTCCAGATGTGCATCGGAAACTACTACTGGTCTTCAAGGGAACGATCAAAGCGTAGACTGTTTGAGAATTACTCCCATGGAGGAAAGTGAACATGGTGACTGTTGTATTCAATCCCGATGCAATTTCTGTATTTCATCAACACTATGATAGTCCACAGATTACAGAATGCCTCCAGATGTTCATTGGAAGCTACTACTGGTTTTCCAGGGAACGATCAAAGCGTAGACTGTTTGAGACATTACTCCCATGGAAGAATGTGCGCATGGTGACTGTTGTATTCAATCCCGATGCAATTTCTGTGTTTCATCAACACTCTGATACTCCACAGATTACAGAATGCCTCCAGTTGCGCATCTGAAGCTACTACTGGTCTTCCAGGGAACCGTCAAAGCGTAAACTCTTTGAGACATTACTCCCATGGAGAAAGGTGCTCATGGTCACTGTTGTATTCAATCCCGATGCAATTTCTGTGTTTCATCAACACTCTGATAGTCCACAGATTACAGAATGCCTCCAGATGTGCATTGGAAACTACTACTGGTCTTCCGGGGAACGATCAAAGCGTAGACTGTTAGAGACATAACTCCCGTGGAGGAAAGTGCGCATGGAGACTGTTGTATTCAATCCCGATGCAATTTCAGTGTTTCATCAACACTCTGATAGTCCACAGATTACAGAATGCCTCCAGATGTGCATCGGAAACTACCACTGTTCTTCCAGGGAACGATCAAAGCGTAGACTGTTTGAGACATTGCTAACATGGATAAAAATGCGCATGGTGACTGTTGTATTCAATCCCGATGCAATTTCTGTGTTTCATCAACACTTTGAAGGTCCACAGATTACAGAAAGCCTCCAGATGTGCATCGGAAACTTCCACTGGTCCTCCAGGGAACGATCAAATCGTATACTGTTTGAGACATTACTCCCGTGGAGGAAAGTGCGCGTTGTGACTGTTGTATTCAATCCCGATGCAATTTCTGTGTATAATCAACACTCTGAAAGTCTACAGATTACAGAATGCCAATAGATGTGCATCGGAAACTACTACTGGTCTTAAAGGGAACGAGCAAAGCGTAGCCTTTTTCAGACATTACTTCCGTGAGGAAAGTGCACATGGTGGCTGTTGTATTCAAACCCGTTGCAATTTCTGTGTTTCATCAACACTTTGAAGGTCCTCAGATTACAGAATGCCTCCAGATGTGCATCGGAAACTTCCACTGGTCCTCCAGGGAACGATCAAATCGTATACTGTTTGAGACATTACTCCCGTGGAGGAAAGTGCGCGTTGTGACTGTTGTATTCAATCCCGATGCAATTTCTGTGTATAATCAACACTCTGATAGTCCACAGATTACAGAATGCCGATAGATGTGCATCGGAAACTACTACTGGTCTTAAAGGGAACGATCAAAGCGTAGACGGTTTGAGACATTACTCCCATGGAGGAAAGTGCGCATGGTGACTTGTATTCAATCCCGATGCAATTTCTGTGTTTCATCAACACTCTGATGGTCCACAGATTACAGAATGCCACCAGATCTGCATCGGAGACTACTACTGGTCTTCCAGAGAAAGATCAAAGCGTAGACTGTTTGAGAATTCCTCCCATGGAGGAAAGTGCGTATGGTGACTGTTGTATTCAATCCCGATGCAATTTCTGTTTTTCATCAACACTCTGATAGTCCACAGATTACAGAATGCTTGCAGATGTGCATCGGTAACTATAACTGTTCTTCCAGGGAACGATCAAAGCGTAGACTGTTTGAGACATTACTCCCACGGAGAAAAGTGTGCACAGTGACTGTTGTATTTAATCCCGATGCAATTTCTGTGTTTCATCAACAGTCTGATAGTCCGCAGATTACAGAATGCCTCCAGATGTGCATCGGAAACTAACACTGGTCTTCCAGGGAATGATCAAAGCGTAGACTGTTAGAGACTTTACTGTCATGGAGGTAAGTGCGCATGGTGACTGTTGTATTCAATCCCGATGCAATTTTTGTGTTTCATCAACACTCTGATAGTCCACAGATTACAGAATGTCTCCAGATGTGCATCGGAAACTACTACTGGTCTTCAAGGGAACGATCAAAGCGTAGACTGTTTGTGAATTACTCCCATGGAGGAAAGTGAACATGGTGACTGTTGTTTTCAATCCCGATGCAATTTCTGTATTTCATCAACACTATGATAGTCCACAGATTACAGAATGCCTCCAGATGTTCATCGGAAGCTACTACTGGTTTTCCAGGGAACGATCAAAGCGTAGACTGTTTGAGACATTACTCCCATGGAGGAATGTGCGCACGGTGACTGTTGTATTCAATCCCGATGCAATTTCTGTGTTTCATCAACACTCTGATAGTCCACAGATTACAGAATGTCTCCAGATGTGCATCGGAAACAACTACTGGTCTTCCAGGGAACGATCAAAGCGTAAACTCTTTGAGACATTACTCCCACGGAGGGTGGTGCGCATGGTGACTGTTGTATTCAATCCCGATGAAATTTATGTGTTTCATCAACACTCTGATACTCCACAGAATACAGAATGCCTCCAGTTGCGCATCTGAAGCTACTACTGGTCTTCCAGGGAACCGTCAAAGCGTAAACTCTTTGAGACATTACTCCCATGGAGAAAGGTGCTCATGGTCACTGTTGTATTCAATCCCGATGCAATTTCTGTGTTTCATCAACACTCTGATAGTCCACAGATTACAGAATGCCTCCAGATGTGCTTTGGAAACTACTACTGGTCTTCGAGGGAACGATTAAAGCGTAGACTGTTAGAGACATTACTCGCATGGAGGAAAGGGGGCCTGGTGACTGTTGTATTCAATCCGGATACAATTTCTGTGTTTCATCAACACTCTGATAGTCCACAGATTAGAGAATGCCTCCAGATGTGCATCGGAAACTACCACTGTTCTTCCAGGGAATGCTCAAAGCGTAGACTGTTTGAGACATTGCTAACATGGATAAAAATGCGCATGGTGACTGTTGTATTCAATCCCGATGCAATTTCTGTGTTTCATCAACACTTTGAAGGTCCACAGATTACAGAAAGCCTCCAGATGTGCATCGGAAACTTCCACTGGTCCTCCAGGGAACGATCAAATCGTATACTGTTTGAGACATTACTCCCGTGGAGGAAATGCGCGTTGTGACTGTTGTATTCAATCGCGATGTAATTTCTGTGTTTCATCAACACTCTGATAGTCTACAGATTACAGAATGCCAATAGATGTGCATCGGAAACTACTACTGGTCTTAAAGGGAACGATCAAAGGGTAGACTTTTTGAGACATTACTCCCGTGGAGGAAAGTGCGCATGGTGGCTGTTGTATTCAAACCCGATGCAATTTCTGTGTTTCATCAACACTTTGAAGGTCCACAGATTACAGAATGCCTCCATATGTGCATCGGAAACTTCCACTGGTCCTCCAGGGAACGATCAAATCGTATACTGTTTGAGACATTACTCCCATGGAGGAAAGTGCGCGTTGTGACTGTTGTATTCAATCTCGATGCAATTTCTGTGTTTAATCAACACTCTGATAGTCCACAGATTACAGAATGCCGATAGATGTGCATCGGAAACTACTACTGGTCTTAAAGGGAACGGTCAAAGCGTAGACGGTTTGAGACATTACTCCCATGGAGGAAAGTGCGCATGGTGACTTGTATTCAATCCCGATGCAATTTCTGTGTTTTATGAACACTCTGATAGTCCACAGATTACAGAATGCCACCAGATGTGCATCGGAGACTACTACTGGTCTTCCAGAGAAAGATCAAAGCGTAGACTGTTTGAGAATTCCTCCCATGGAGGAAAGTGCGCATGGTGACTGTTGTATTCAATCCCGATGCAATTTCTGTTTTTCATCAACACTCTGATAGTCCCCAGATTACAGAATGCTTCCAGATGTGCATCGGTAACTATAACTGTTCTTCCAGGGAACGATGGAAGCGTAGACTGTTTGAGACATTACTCCCACGGAGAAAAGTGTGCACAGTGACTGTTGTATTTAATCCCGATGCAATTTCTGTGTTTCATCAACAGTCTGATAATCCGCAGATTACAGAATGCCTCCAGATGTGCATCGGAAACTAACACTGGTCTTCCAGGGTATGATCAAAGCGTAGACTGTTAGAGACTTTATTCTCATGGAGGAAAGTGCGCATGGTGATTGTTGTACTCAATCCCGATGCAATTTCTGTCTTTCATCAACACTCTGATATTCCACAGATTACAGAATGCCGCCAGATGTGCATCGGAAACTACTTCTGGTCTTCCAGGGAACGACGAAAGCATAGACTGTTTGAGACATACTCCCATGGGGGAAGGTGCGCATGGTGACTGTTGTATACAATCCCGATGCAATTTCTGTGTTTCATCAACACTTTGAAGGTCCACAGATTACAGAATGTCTCCAGATGTGCCTCGGAAACTTCCACTGGTCCTCCAGGGAACGATCAAAACGTATACTGTTTGAGCTATTACTCCCGTGGAGGAAAGTGCGCGTTGTGACTGTTGTATTCAATCCCGATGCAGTTTCTGTGTTTCATCAACACTCTGATAGTCCACAGATTACAGAATGCCAATAGATGTGCATCGGAAACTACAACTGGTCTTAAAGGGAACGATCAAAGCGTAGACTGTTGGGACTTTTCTCCCGTGGAGGAAAGTGCGCATAGTGACTGTTGTATTCACCCCGATGGAATTTCTGTGTTTCATCATCACTCTGATAGTCCACAAATTACAGAATATCACCAGACGTGCATCGGAAACTATAACTGGTCCTCCAGGGAACGATCAAAGCGTAGACTGTTTGAGACATTACTCCCGTGGATAATGTGCGCATAATGACTGTTGTAGTCAATCCCGATGCAATTTCTGTGATTCATCAACACTCTGATAGTCCACAGATTACAGAATGCCACCAGATGTGCTTCGGAAACTACTACTTGTCTTCCACGGAACGATCAAAGGGTAGACTGTTTGAGGCATTACTCCCGTGGAGGAAAGTGCGCATGGTGACTGTTTTATTCAATCCCGATGCAATTTCTGTGTTTCATCAACTCTCTGATAGTCCACAGATTACAGAATGCCACCAGATGTGCATCGGAAACTACTACTGGTCTTCCAGGGAACGATCAAAGCGTAGACTGTTTGACAATTACTCCCGTTGAGGAAAGTGCGCATGGTGACTGTTGCATTCAATCCCGATGCAATTTCTGTGTTTCATCAACACTCAGTTAGTCCACAGATTTGAGAATGCCTCCAGATGTGCATCGGAAACTACTACTGGTCTTCCAGGGAACGATCAAAGCGTAGACTGTTAGAGACATTACTCGCATGGAGGAAAGTGGGCATGGTGACTGTTGTATTGAATCCCGATACAATTTCTGTGTTTCATCAACACTTTGAAGGTCCACAGATTACAGAATGCCTCCAGATGTGCATCGGAAACTTCCACTGGTCCTCCAGGGAACGATCAAACCGTAGCCTGTTTGAGACATTACTCCTACGGAGGAAAGTGCGCATGTTGACGGTTCTATTCAATCCCAATTCAATTTCTGTGTTTCATCAACACTCTGATAGTCCACAGATTACAGAATGCCACCAGATGTGCATCGGAAACTACTACTGAACTTCAAGGGAACGATCAAATCGTATACTGTTTGAAAATTACCCCCATGGAGGAAAGTGAAAATAGTGACTGTTGTATTTAATCCCGATGCTATTTCAGTATTTCATCAACACTCTGATAGTTCACAGATTATAGAATGCCTCCACGTGTTCATCGCAAACTACTACTGGTCTTCCAGGGAACGATCAAAGCGTAGACTGTTTGAGACATTACTTCCGTGGAGGAAAATGCGCATGGTGACTGTTGTATTCAATTCCGATGCAATTTCTGTGTTTCATCAACACTCTGATAGTCCACAGATTACAGAATGCCTCCAGATGTGCATCGGAAACTACTACTGGTCATCCAGGGAACGATCAACCGTAGACTGTTTGAGACATTACTCCTACGGAGGAAAGTGCGCATGGTGACGGTTCTACTCAATCCCGATTCAATTTCTGTGTTTCATCAACACTCTGATAGTCCACAGATTACAGGATGCCACCAGATGTGCATCGGAAACTACTACTGAACTTCAAGGGAACGATCAAAGCGTATACTGTTTGATAATTATTCCCATGGAGGAAAGTGAACATAGTGACTTTTGTATTCAATCCTGATGCTATTTCAGTATTTCATCAACACTCTGATAGTTCACAGATTATAGAATGCCTCCACATGTTCATCGCAAACTACTACTGGTCTTCCAGGGAACGATCAAAGCGTCGACTGTTTGAGACATTACTCCCATGGAGGAAAGTTCGCATGGCGACTGTTGTATTCTCTCCCGATGCGATTTTAGTGTTTCATCAACACTCTGATAGTCCACAGATTACATAATGCCTCCACATGTGCATCGGAAACTACTACTGGTCTTCCAGGGAACGATCAAAGCGTGGACTGTTAGAGACATTACTCGCATGGAGGACAGTGCGTATAGTGACTGTTGTATTTAATCCCGATGAATTTTCTGTGTTTCATCAACACTCTGATAGTCCTCATATTACAGAATACCAATAGATGTGCATCTGAAACTACTACTGGTCCTCCAGTGAACGATCAAAGCGTAGACTGTTTGAGACATTACTCCCATGGAGGAATGTGCGCATGGAGACTGTTGTATTAAATGCCGATGCAATTTCTGTGTTTCATTAACACTCTAGAAGTCCACAGATTACAGAATGCCACCGGATGTGCATTGGAATCTTCTACTCGCCTTCCAGGGAACGATCAAAGTGTAGACTGTTTGGGACATTTCTCCCGTGGAGGAAAGCGCGCATGGTGACTGTTGAATTCAATCCCGATGCAATTTCTGTGTTTCATCAACACTCTGATACTCCACAGATTACAGAATGCCTCCAGTTGCGCATCTGAAGCTACTACTGGTCTTCCAGGGAACAATCAAAGCGTAATCTCTTTGAGACATTACTCCCATGGAGGAAGGTGCGCATGGTCACTGTTGTATTCAATCCCGATGCAATTTCTGTGTTTCAGCAACACTCTGATAGTCCACAGATTACAGAATGCCTCCAGATGTGCATCGGAAACTACTACTGGTCTTCCAGGGAACGATTAAAGCATAGACCGTTAGGGACATTACTCGCATGGAGGAAAGTGCGCCTGGTGACTGTTGTATTCAATCCCGATGCAATTTTTGTGTTTCATCAACACTCTGATAGTCCACAGATTACAGAAAGCCTCCAGATGTGCATCGGAAACTACCACTGTTCTTCCAGGGAACGATCAAAGCGTAGACTGTTTGAGACATTACTAACATGGAGGAAAATGCGCATGGTGACTGTTGTATTCAATCCCGATGCAATTTCTGTGTTGCATCAACACTCTGACAGTCCACAGATTACAGAATGCCTCCAGATGTGCTTCGGAAACTACTACTTGTCTTCCACGGAACGATCAAAGAGTAGACTGTTTGAGGCTTTACTCCCGTGGAGGAAAGTGCGCATGGTGACTGTTTTATTCAATCCCGATGCATTTTCTGTGTTTCATCAACTCTCTGATCTCCACATATTACAGAATGCCACCAGATGTGCATCGGAAACTACTACTGGTCTTCCAGGGAACGATCAAAGCGTAGACTGTTTGACACTAACTCCCATGGAGAAAAGTGCGCATGGTGACTGTTGTATTCAATACCGATGCAATTTCTGTGTTTCATCAACTCTCTGATAGTCCACATATTACAGAATGCCACCAGATGTGCATCGGAAACTACTACTGGTCTTCCAGGGAACGATCAAAGTGTAGACTGTTTGACAATACTCCCATGGAGAAAAGTGCGCATGGTGACTGTTGTATTCAATCCCGATGCAATTTCTGTGTTTCATCAACACTCAGTTAGTCCAGAGATTTGAGAATGCCTCCAGATGTGCATCGGAAACTACTACTGGTCTTCCAGGGAACGATCAAAGCGTAGACCGTTTCAGAGATTACTCCCATGGAGAAAAGTGTGCACGGTGACTGTTGTATTCAATCCCGATTCAATTTCTGTGTTTCATCAACACTCTGATACTCCACAGATTACAGAATGCCTCCAGATGTGCATCGGAAACTACTACTGGTCTTCCAGTGAACGATTGAAGCGTAGACTGTTAGAGACATTACTCGCATGGAGGAAAGTGCGCATAGTGACTGTTGTATTCAACCCCGATGCAATTTCTGTGTTTCATCAACTCTCTGATAGTCCACAGATTACAGAATGCCTCCAGATGTGCATCGGACACTACCACTGTTCTTCCAGGGAACGATCAAAGCGTAGACTGTTAGAGACATTACTCGCATGAAGGAAAGTGCGCATGGTGACTGTTGTATTTAATCCCGATACAATTTCTGTGTTTCATCAACATTTTGAAGGTCCACAGATTACAGAATGCCTCCAGATGTGCATCGGAAACTTCCACTGGTCCTCCAGGGAACGATCAAATCGTAATCTGTTTGAGACATTACTCACGTGGAGGAAAGTGCGCATGGTTACTGTTGTATTCAATGCCAAGGCAATTTCTGTGTGTCATCAACACTCTCATAGTCCACAGATTGTAGAATGCCACCAGACGTGCATCGGAAATTACTACAGGTCTTCCAGTTAACGATCAAGGCGTAGACTGTTTGAGACATTACTCCCGTGGAGGAAAGTGCGCATGGTGACTGTTGTATTCAATCCCGATGCAATTTCTGTGTTTCATCAACACTCTGATAGTCCACAGATTACAGAATGCCTCCAGATGTGCATCGGAAACTACTACTGGTCATCCAGGGAACGATCAAACTGTAGACTGTTTGAGACATTACTCCTATGGAGGAAAGTGCGCATGGTGACGTTTCTATTCCATCCCGATTCAACTTCTGTGTTTCATCAACACTCTGATAGTCCACAGATTACAGAATGCCACCAGATGTGCATCGGAAACTACTACTGGTCTTCCAGGGAACGATCAAAGCGTATACTGTTTGAAAATTACTCCCATGGAGGAAAGTGAACATGATGACTGTTGTATTCAATCCCGATGCTGTTTCTGTATTTCATCAACACTCTGATAGTTCACAGAATATAGAATGCCTCCACATGTTCATCGCAAACTACTACTGGTCTTCCAGGGAACGATCAAAGCGTAGACTGTTTGAGACATTACTCCCATGGAGGAAAGTGCGCATGGTAACTGTTGTATTCAATCCCGATGCAATTTCTGTATTAGGTCAACACTCTGATTGTCCACAGATTACAGAATGCTTCCAGATGTGCATCGGTAACTACTACTGTTCTTCCAGGGAACGATCAAAGCGTAGACTGTTTGAGACATTACTCCCATGGAGAAAAGTGTGCACAGTGACTGTAGTATTTAATCCCGATGCAATTTCTGTGTTTCATCAACAGTCTGATGGTCCGAAGATTACAGAATGCCTCCAGATGTGCATCGGAAACTACTACTGGACTTCCAAGAAACGATCAAAGCGTAGACTGTTTGAGGCATTACTCCCATGGAGGAAAGTTCGCATGGTGACTGTTGTATTCACTCCCGATGCGATTTTAGTGTTTCATCAACACTCTGATAGTCCACAGATCACATAATGCCTCCAGATGTGCATCGGAAACTACTACTGGTCTTCCAGGGAACGATCAAAGCGTGGACTGTTAGAGACATAGTCGCATTGAGGACAGTGCGCATAGTGACTGTTGTATTTAATCCCGATGAAATTTCTGTGTTTCATCAATACTCTGATAGTCCACAGATTACAGAATGACTCCAGATGTGCATCGGTAACCATTACTGTTCTTCCAGGGAACGATCAAAGCGTAGACTGTTTGAGACATTACTCCCATGGAGGAAAGTTCGCATGGTGACTGTTGTATTCAATCCCGATGCAATATCTGTGTTTCATCAACACTCTGATAGTCCACTGATTACAGAATGCCTCCAGATGGGCATCGGAAACTACCACTGTTCTTCCAGGGAACGATCAAAGCCTAGTCAGTTTGAGACATTACTCCCATTTAGGAAAGTGCGCATGGTGACTGTTGTATTCAATCCCGATGCAATTTCTGTGTTTCATCAACACTCTGATAGTCTACAGATTACAGAATGCCTCCAGATGTGCATCGTAAACTACTACTGGTCATCCAGGGAACGATCAAACCGTAGACTGTTTGAGACATTACTCCTATGGAGGAAAGTGCGCATGGTGACTGTTGTATTCAATCCCGATTCAATTTCTGTGTTTCATCAACACTCTGATAGTCCACAGATTACAGAATGCCACCAGATGTGCATCGGAAACTACTACTGGTCTTCCAGGGAACGATCAAAGCGTATACTGTTTGAAAACTACTCCCATGGAGGAAAGTGAACATGGTGACTGTTGCATTCAATTCCGATGCTATTTCCGTATTTCATCAACACTCTGATAGTTCACAGATTATAGAATGCCTCCACATGTTCATCGGAAACTACTACTGGTCTTCCAAGGATACGATCAAAGCGTAGACTGTTTGAGACATTACTCCCATGGAGGAAAGTACGCATGGTGACTGTTGTATTCAAGCCCGATGCAATATCTGTGTTTCATCAACACTCTGATAGTCCACAGATTACAGAATACTTCCAGATGTGCATCGGTAAATATTACTGTTCTTCCTGGGAACGATCAAAGCGTAGACTGTTTGAGACATTACTCCAATGGAGAAAAGTGTGCACAGTGACTGTTGTATCTAATCCCGATGCAATATCTGTGTTTCATCAACAGTCTGATAGTCCGCAGATTACAGAATGCCTCCAGATGTGCATCGGAAACTAACACTGGTCTTCCATTGAATCATCAAAGCGTAGACTGTAAGAGACTTTACTCTCATGGAGGAAAGTGCGCATGGTGACTGTTGTATTCTATCCCGATGCAATTTCTGTATTTCATCAACACTCTGATAGTCCACAGATTACAGAATGCGTCCAGATGGGCATCGGAAACTACCACTGTTCTTCCAGGGAACGATCAAAGCGTAGTCAGTTTGAGACATTACTCCCATTTAGGAAAGTGCGCATGGTGACTGTTGTATTCAATCACGATGCAATATCTGTGTTTCATCAACACTCTGATAGTCCACATATTACAGAAAACCAATAGATGTGCATCGGAAACTACAACTGGTCTTAAAGGGAACGATGAAAACGTAGACTGTTGGGACATTACTCCCGTTGAGGAAAGTGCGCATGGTGACTGTTGTATTCACCCCGATGGAATTTCTGTGTTTCATCATCACTCTGATAGTCCACAAATTACAGAATATCACCAGACGTGCATCGGAAACTATTACTGGTCCTCCAGGGACGATCAAAGGGTAGACTGTTTGAGACATTATTCCCATGGATAAAGTGCGCATAATGACTGTTGTAGTCATTCCCGATGGAATTTCTGTGTTTCATCAACACTCCGATAGTCCACAGATTACAGAATGCCACCAGATGTGCATCGGAAACTACTACTGGTCTTCCAGGGAACGATCAAAGCGTATACTGTTTGAAAATTACTCCCATGGAGGAAAGTGAACATGGTGACTGTTGTATTCAATCCCGATGCTATTTCTGTATTTCATCAACACTCTGATAGTTCACAGATTATAGAATGCCTCCAGATGTTCATCGGAAACTACTACTGGTCTTCTAGTGAACGATCAAAGCGTAGACTGTTTGAGACATTACTCCCAAGGAGGAATGTGTGCATGGAGACGTATTAAATCCCGATGCAATTTCTGTGTTTGATCCATACTCTGATAGTCCACAGATTACAGAATGCCTCCAGATGTGCATCGGAAACTACTACTGGTCTTCCAGGGAACGATCAAAGTGTAGACTGTTTGAGACATTACTCCCATGGAGGAAAGTGAGCATGGTGACTGTTGTATTCAATGCTGATGCAATTTCTGTGTTTCATTAACACTCTAATAGTCCACAGATTACAGAATGCCACCGGATGTGCATTGGAAACTACTACTGGCCTTCCAGGGAACGATCAAAGTGTAGACTGTTTGGTACATTTCTCCCGTGGAGGAAAGCGCGCATGGTGACTGTTGTATTCAATCCCGATGCAATTTCTGTGTTGCATCAACACTCTGACAGTCCCCAGATTACAGAATGCCTCCAGATGTGCTTCGGAAACTACTACTTGTCTTCCACGGAACGATCAAAGAGTAGACTGTTTGAGGCATTACTCCCGTGGAGGAAAGTGCGCATGGTGACTGTTTTATTCAATCCCGATGCAATTTCTGTGTTTCATCAACTATCTGATAGTCCACATATTACATAATGCCACCAGATGTGCATCGGAAACTACTACTGGTCTTCCAGGGAACGATCAAAGCGTAGACTGTTTGACAATTACTCCCATGGAGAAAAGTGCGCATGGTGACTGTTGTATTCAATCCCGATGTAATTTCTGTGTTTCATCAACTCTCTGATAGTCCAGATATTACAGAATGCCACCAGATGTGCATCGGAAGCTACTACTGGTCTTCCAGGGAACGATCAAAGCGTAGACTGTTTGACAATTACTCCCATGGAGAAAAGTGCGCATGGTGACTGTTGTATTCAATACCGATGCAATTTCTGTGTTTCATCAACACTCAGTTAGTCCAGAGATTTGAGAATGCCTCCAGATGTGCATCGGAAACTACTACTGGTCTTCCAGGGAACGATCAAAGCGTAGACCGTTTCAGAGATTACTCCCATGGAGAAAAGTGTGCACGGTGACTGTTGTATTCAATCCCGATTCAATTTCTGTGTTTCATCAACACTCTGATACTCCACAGATTACAGAATGCCTCCAGATGTGCATCGGAAACTACTACTGGTGTTCCAGTGAACGATTGAAGCGTACACTGTTAGAGACATTACTCGCATGGAGGAAAGTGCGCATAGTGACTGTTGTATTCAACCCCGATGCAATTTCTGTGTTTCATCAACTCTCTGATACTCCACAGATTACAGAATGCCTCCAGATGTGCATCGGACACTACCACTGTTCTTCCAGGGAACGATCAAAGCGTAGACTGTTTGAGACATTACTAACATGAAGGAAAGTGCGCATGGTGACTGTTGTATTCAATCCCGATACAATTTCTGTGTTTCATCAACACTTTGAAGGTCCACAGATTACAGAATGCCTCCAGATGTGCATCGGAAACTTCCACTGGTCCTCCAGGGAACGATCAAATCGTAATCTGTTTGAGACATTACTCACGTGGAGGAAAGTGCGCATGGTGACTGTTGTATTCAATCCCGATGCAATTTCTGTGTTTCATCAACACTCTGATAGTCCACAGATTACAGAATGCCTCCAGATGTGCATCGGAAACTACTACTGGTCATCCAGGGAACGATCAAAGCGTATACTGTTTGAAAATTACTCCCATGGAGGAAAGTGAACATGATGACTGTTGTATTCAATCCCGATGCTGTTTCTGTGTTTCATCAACACTCTGATAGTCCACAGATTACAGAATGCCACCACATGTTCATCGCAAACTACTACTGGTCTTCCAGGGAACGATCAAAGCGTAGACTGTTTGAGACATTACTCCCATGGAGGAAAGTGCGCATGGTAACTGTTGTATTCAATCCCGATGCAATTTCTGTATTAGGTCAACACTCTGATTGTCCACAGATTACAGAATGCTTCCAGATGTGCATCGGTAACTACTACTGTCCTTCCAGGGAACGATCAAAGCGTAGACTGTTTGAGACATTACTCCCTTGGAGAAAAGTGTGCACAGTGACTGTAGTATTTAATCCCGATGCAATTTCTGTGTTTCATCAACAGTCTGATGGTCCGAAGATTACAGAATGCCTCCAGATGTGCATCGGAAACTACTACTGGACTTCCAAGAAACGATCAAAGCGTAGACTGTTTGAGGCATTACTCCCATGGAGGAAAGTTCGCATGGTGACTGTTGTATTCACTCCCGATGCAATTTGTGTGTTTCATCAACACTCTGATAGTCCACAGATTACAGAATGCCTCCAGATGGGCATCGGAAACTACCACTGTTCTTCCAGGGAACGATCAAAGCCTAGTCAGTTTGTAACATTACTCCCATTTAGGAAAGTGCGCATGGTGACTGTTGTATTCAATCCCGATGCAATTTCTGTGTTTCATCAACACTCTGATAGTCCACAGATTACAGAATGCCTCCAGATGTGCATCGTAAACTACTACTGGTCATCCAGGGAACGATCAAACCGTAGACTGTTTGAGACATTACTCCTATTGAGAAAAAGTGCGCATGGTGACTGTTGTATTCAATCCCGATTCAATTTCTGTGTTTCATCAACACTCTGATAGTCCACAGATTACAGAATGCCACCAGATGTGCATCGGAAACTACTACTGGTCTTCCAGGGAACGATCAAAGCGTATACTGTTTGAAAATTACTCCCATGGAGGAAAGTGAACATGATGACTGTTGTATTCAATCCCGATGCTGTTTCTGTATTTCATCAACACTCTGATAGTTCACAGATTATAGAATGCCTCCAGATGTTCATCGGAAACTACTACTGGTCTTCTAGTGAACGATCAAAGCGTAGACTGTTTGAGACATTACTCCCATGGAGGAAAGTACGAATGGTGACTGTTGTATTCAATCCCGATGAAATATCTGGGTTTCATCAATACTCTGATAGTCCACAGATTACAGAATGCCTCCCGATGTGCATCGGAAACTAACACTGGTCTTCCAGGGAATCATCAAAGCGTAGACTGTAAGAGACTTTACTCTCATGGAGGAAAGTGCGCATGGTGACTGTTGTATTCAATCCCGATGCAATTTCTGTATTTCATCAACACTCTGATAGTCCACAGATTACAGAATGCCTCCAGATGTGCATCGGTATCCATTACTGTTCATCCAGGGAACGATCAAAGCGTAGACTGTTTGAGACATTACTCCCATGGAGGAAGGTGCGCATGGTGACTGTTGTATTCAATCCCGATGCAGTTTCTGTGTTTCATCAACACTCTGATAGTCCACAGATTACAGAATGCGTCATGATGGGCATCGGAAACTACCACTGTTCTTCCAGGGAACGATCAAAGCGTAGTCAGTTTGAGACATTACTCCCATTTAGGAAAGTGCGCATGGTGACTGTTGTATTCAATCCCGATGCAATTTCTGTGTTTCATCAACACTTTGAAGGTCCACAGATTAAAGAATGCCTCCAGATGTGCCTCGGAAACTTCCACTGGTCCTCCAGGGAACGATCAAAACGTATTCTTTTTGAGACTTTACTCACATGGAGAAAAGTGCGCATGGTGACTGTTGTATTCAATCCCGATGCAATTTCTGTGTTTCATCAACACTCTGATAGTCCACATATTACAGAATACCAAAAGATGTGCATCGGAAACTACAACTGGTCTTAAAGGGAACGATCGAAACGTAGACTGTTGGGACATTACCCCCGTTGAGGAAAGTGCGCATGGTGACTGTTGTATTCACCCCGATGGAATTTCTGTGTTTCATCATCACTCTGATAGTCCACAAACTACAGAATATCACCAGACGTGCATCGGAAACTATTACTGGTCCTCCAGGGAACGATCAAAGGGTAGACTGTTTGAGACATTACTCCCATGGATAAAGTGCGCATAATGACTGTTGTAGTCATTCCCGATGCAATTTCTGTGTTTCAACAACACTCCGATAGTCCACAGATTACAGAATGCCACCAGATGTGCATCGGAAACTACTACTGGTCTTCCAGGGAACGATCAAAGCGTAAACTGTTTGAAAATTACTCCCATGGAGGAAAGTGAACATGGTGACTGTTGAATTCAATCCCGATGCTATTCCTGTATTTCATCAACACTCTGATAGTTCACAGATTATAGAATGCCTCCAGATGTTCATCGGAAACTACTACTGGTCTTCCAGTGAACGATCAAAGCGTAGACTGTTTGAGACATTACTCCCAAGGAGGAATGTGTGCATGGAGACGTATTAAATCCCGATGCAATTTCTGTGTTTGATCCATACTCTGATAGTCCACAGATTACAGAATGCCTCCAGATGTGCATCGGAAACTACTACTGGTCTTCCAGGGAACGATCAAAGTGTAGACTGTTTGAGACATTACTCCCATGGAGGAAAGTGAGCATGGTGACTGTTGTATTCAGTGCTAATGCAATTTCTGTGTTTCATTAACACTCTAATAGTCCACAGATTACAGAATGCCACCGGATGTGCATTGGAAACTACTACTGGCCTTCCAGGGAACGATCAAAGTGTAGACTGTTTGGTACATTTCTCCCGTGGAGGGAAGTGCGCATGGTGACTGTAGTATTCAATCCCGATGCAATTTCGGTGTTTCATCAACACTCTGATATTCCACAGATTACAGAATGCCTCCAGTTGCGCATCTGAAGCTACTACTGTTCTACCAGGGAACCATCAAAGCGTAAACTCTTTGAGACATTACTCCCATGGAGGAAGGTGCGCATGGTCACTGTTGTATTCAATCCCGATGCAATTTCTGTGTTTCAGCAACATACTGATAGTCCACAGATTACAGAATGCCTCCAGATGTGCATCGGAAACTACTACTGGTCTTCCAGGGAACGATTAAAGCGTAGACTGTTAGAGACATTACTCGCATGGAGGAAAGTGCGCCTGGTGACTGTTGTATTGAATCCCGATGCTATTTCTGTGTTTCATCAACACTTTGAAGGTCCACAGATTACAGAATGCCGCCAGATGTGCATCGGTAACTTCCACTGGTCCTCCAGGGAACGATCATATCGTATACTCTTTGAGACATTACTCCCGTGGGGGAAAGTGCGCGTTGTGACTGTTGTATTCAATCCCGATGCAATTTCTGTGTTTAATCAACACTCTGATAGTCCACAGATTACAGCATGCCGATAGATGTGCATCGGAAACTACTACTGGTCTTAAAGGGAACGATCAAAGCGTAGACGGTTTGAGACATTACTCCCATGGAGGAAAGTGCGCATGGTGACTGGTATTTATACCCGATGCAATTTCTGTGTTTCGTCAACACTCTGATAGTCCACAGATTACAGAATGCCACCAGATGTGCATCGGAGACTACTACTGGTCTTCCAGGGAGAGATCAAAGCGTAGACTGTTTGAGAATTACTCCCATGGAGGAAAGTGCGCATGGTTACTGTTGTATTCAATCCCGATGCAATTTCTGTGTTTCATCAACACTCTGATACTCCACAGATTACAGAATGCCACCAGATGTGCATCGGAGACTACTACTGGTCCTCCAGGGAAAGATCAAAGCGTAGACGGTTTGAGACATTACTCTCATGGAGGAAAGTGCGCATGGTGACTGTTGTATTCAATCCCGATGCAATTTCTGTATTTCATCAACACTCTGATAGTCCACAGATTACAGAATGCCTCCAGATGTGCATCGGTATCCATTACTGTTCATCCAGGGAACGATCAAAGCGTAGACTGTTTGAGACATTACTCCCATGGAGGAAGGTGCGCATGGTGACTGTTGTATTCAATCCCGATGCAGTTTCTGTGTTTCATCAACACTCTGATAGTCCACAGATTACAGAATGCGTCCAGATGGGCATCGGAAACTACCACTGTTCTTCCAGGGAACGATCAAAGCGTAGTCAGTTTGAGACATTACTCCCATTTAGGAAAGTGCGCATGGTGACTGTTGTATTCAATCCCGATGCAATTTCTGTGTTTCATCAACACTTTGAAGGTCCACAGATTAAAGAATGCCTCCAGATGTGCCTCGGAAACTTCCACTGGTCCTCCAGGGAACGATCAAAACGTATTCTTTTTGAGACTTTACTCACATGGAGAAAAGTGCGCATGGTGACTGTTGTATTCAATCCCGATGCAATTTCTGTGTTTCATCAACACTCTGATAGTCCACATATTACAGAATACCAAAAGATGTGCATCGGAAACTACAACTGGTCTTAAAGGGAACGATCGAAACGTAGACTGTTGGGACATTACCCCCGTTGAGGAAAGTGCGCATGGTGACTGTTGTATTCACCCCGATGGAATTTCTGTGTTTCATCATCACTCTGATAGTCCACAAACTACAGAATATCACCAGACGTGCATCGGAAACTATTACTGGTCCTCCAGGGAACGATCAAAGGGTAGACTGTTTGAGACATTACTCCCATGGATAAAGTGCGCATAATGACTGTTGTAGTCATTCCCGATGCAATTTCTGTGTTTCATCAACACTCCGATAGTCCACAGATTACAGAATGCCACCAGATGTGCATTGGAAACTACTACTGGTCTTCCAGGGAACGATCAAAGCGTAAACTGTTTGAAAATTACTCCCATGGAGGAAAGTGGACATGGTGACTGTTGAAATCAATCCCGATGCTATTTCTGTATTTCATCAACACTCTGATAGTTCACAGATTATAGAATGCCTCCAGATGTTCATCGGAAACTACTACTGGTCTTCCAGTGAACGATCAAAGCGTAGACTGTTTGAGACATTACTCCCAAGGAGGAATGTGTGCATGGAGACGTATTAAATCCCGATGCAATTTCTGTGTTTGATCCATACTCTGATAGTCCACAGATTACAGAATGCCTCCAGATGTGCATCGGAAACTACTACTGGTCTTCCAGGGAACGATCAAAGTGTAGACTGTTTGAGACATTACTCCCATGGAGGAAAGTGAGCATGGTGACTGTTGTATTCAATGCTAATGCAATTTCTGTGTTTCATTAACACTCTAATAGTCCACAGATTACAGAATGCCACCGGATGTGCATTGGAAACTACTACTGGCCTTCCAGGGAACGATCAAAGTGTAGACTGTTTGGTACATTTCTCCCGTGGAGGGAAGTGCGCATGGTGACTGTTGTATTCAATCCCGATGCAATTTCTGTGTTTCATCAACACTCTGATATTCCACAGATTACAGAATGCCTCCAGTTGCGCATCTGAAGCTACTACTGTTCTACCAGGGAACCATCAAAGCGTAAACTCTTTGAGACATTACTCCCATGGAGGAAGGTGCGCATGGTCACTGTTGTATTCAATCCCGATGCAATTTCTGTGTTTCAGCAACACACTGATAGTCCACAGATTACAGAATGCCTCCAGATGTGCATCGGAAACTACTACTGGTCTTCCAGGGAACGATTAAAGCGTAGACTGTTAGAGACATTACTCGCATGGAGGAAAGTGCGCCTGGTGACTGTTGTATTCAATCCCGATGCAATTTTTGTGTTTCATCAACACTCTGATAGTCCACAGATTACAGAATGTCTCCAGAAGTGCATCGGAAACTACCACTGTTCTTCCAGGGAACGATCAAAGCGTAGACTGTTTGAGACATTACTAACATGGAGGAAAATGCGCATGGTGACTGTTGTATTCAATCCCGATGCAATTTCTGTGTTTCATAAACACTTTGAAGGTCCACAGATTACAGAATGCCTCCGGATGTGCATCGGAAACTTTCACTGGTCCTCCAGGGAACGATCAAAACGTATACTGTTTGAGACATTACTCCCGTGGAGGAAAGTGCACGTTGTGACTGTTGTATTCAATCCCGATGCAATTTCTGTGTTTCATCAACACTCTGATAGTCTACAGATTACAGAATGCCAATAGATGTGCATCGGAAACTACTACTGGTCTTAAAGGGAACGATCAAAGCGTAGACTTTTTGAGACATTACTCCTGTGGAGGGAAGTGCGCATGGTGGCTGTTGTATTGAATCCCGATGCTATTTCTGTGTTTCATCAACACTTTGAAGGTCCACAGATTACAGAATGCCGCCAGATGTGCATCGGTAACTTCCACTGGTCCTCCAGGGAACGATCATATCGTATACTCTTTGAGACATTACTCCCGTGGGGGAAAGTGCGCGTTGTGACTGTTGTATTCAATCCCGATGCAATTTCTGTGTCTAATCAACACTCTGATAGTCCACAGATTACAGCATGCCGATAGATGTGCATCGGAAACTACTACTGGTCTTAAAGGGAACGATCAAAGCGTAGACGGTTTGAGACATTACTCCCATGGAGGAAAGTGCGCATGGTGACTGGTATTTATACCCGATGCAATTTCTGTGTTTCGTCAACACTCTGATAGTCCACAGATTACAGAATGCCACCAGATGTGAATCGGAGACTACTACTGGTCTTCCAGGGAAAGATCAAAGCGTAGACTGTTTGAGAATTACTCCCATGGAGGAAAGTGCGCATGGTTACTGTTGTATTCAATCCCGATGCAATTTCTGTGTTTCATCAACACTCTGATACTCCACAGATTACAGAATGCCACCAGATGTGCATCGGAGACTACTACTGGTCTTCCAGGGAAAGATCAAAGCGTAGACGGTTTGAGACATTACTCTCATGGAGGAAAGTGCGCATGGTGACTGTTGTATTCAATCCCGATGCAATTTCTGTATTTCATCAACACTCTGATAGTCCACAGATTACAGAATGCCTCCAGATGTGCATCGGTATCCATTACTGTTCATCCAGGGAACGATCAAAGCGTAGACTGTTTGAGACATTACTCCCATGGAGGAAGGTGCGCATGGTGACTGTTGTATTCAATCCCGATGCAGTTTCTGTGTTTCATCAACACTCTGATAGTCCACAGATTACAGAATGCGTCCAGATGGGCATCGGAAACTACCACTGTTCTTCCAGGGAACGATCAAAGCGTAGTCAGTTTGAGACATTACTCCCATTTAGGAAAGTGCGCATGGTGACTGTTGTATTCAATCCCGATGCAACTTCTGTGTTTCATCAACACTTTGAAGGTCCACAGATTAAAGAATGCCTCCAGATGTGCCTCGGAAACTTCCACTGGTCCTCCAGGGAACGATCAAAACGTATTCTTTTTGAGACTTTACTCACATGGAGAAAAGTGCGCATGGTGACTGTTGTATTCAATCCCGATGCAATTTCTGTGTTTCATCAACACTCTGATAGTCCACATATTACAGAATACCAAAAGATGTGCATCGGAAACTACAACTGGTCTTAAAGGGAACGATCGAAACGTAGACTGTTGGGACATTACCCCCGTTGAGGAAAGTGCGCATGGTGACTGTTGTATTCACCCCGATGGAATTTCTGTGTTTCATCATCACTCTGATAGTCCACAAACTACAGAATATCACCAGACGTGCATCGGAAACTATTACTGGTCCTCCAGGGAACGATCAAAGGGTAGACTGTTTGAGACATTACTCCCATGGATAAAGTGCGCATAATGACTGTTGTAGTCATTCCCGATGCAATTTCTGTGTTTCATCAACACTCCGATAGTCCACAGATTACAGAATGCCACCAGATGTGCATCGGAAACTACTACTGGTCTTCCAGGGAACGATCAAAGCGTAAACTGTTTGAAAATTACTCCCATGGAGGAAAGTGAACATGGTGACTGTTGAATTCAATCCCGATGCTATTTCTGTATTTCATCAACACTCTGATAGTTCACAGATTATAGAATGCCTCCAGATGTTCATCGGAAACTACTACTGGTCTTCCAGTGAACGATCAAAGCGTAGACTGTTTGAGACATTACTCTCAAGGAGGAATGTGTGCATGGAGACGTATTAAATCCCGATGCAATTTCTGTGTTTGATCCATACTCTGATAGTCCACAGATTACAGAATGCCTCCAGATGTGCATCGGAAACTACTACTGGTCTTCCAGGGAACGATCAAAGTGTAGACTGTTTGAGACATTACTCCCATGGAGGAAAGTGAGCATGGTGACTGTTGTATTCAATGCTAATGCAATTTCTGTGTTTCATTAACACTCTAATAGTCCACAGATTACAGAATGCCACCGGATGTGCATTGGAAACTACTACTGGCCTTCCAGGGAACGATCAAAGTGTAGACTGTTTGGTACATTTCTCCCGTGGAGGGAAGTGCGCATGGTGACTGTTGTATTCAATCCCGATGCAATTTCTGTGTTTCATCAACACTCTGATATTCCACAGATTACAGAATGCCTCCAGTTGCGCATCTGAAGCTACTACTGTTCTACCAGGGAACCATCAAAGCGTAAACTCTTTGAGACATTACTCCCATGGAGGAAGGTGCGCATGGTCACTGTTGTATTCAATCCCGATGCAATTTCTGTGTTTCAGCAACACACTGATAGTCCACAGATTACAGAATGCCTCCAGATGTGCATCGGAAACTACTACTGGTCTTCCAGGGAACGATTAAAGCGTAGACTGTTAGAGACATTACTCGCATGGAGGAAAGTGCGCCTGGTGACTGTTGTATTCAATCCCGATGCAATTTTTGTGTTTCATCAACACTCTGATAGTCCACAGATTACAGAATGTCTCCAGAAGTGCATCGGAAACTACCACTGTTCTTCCAGGGAACGATCAAAGCGTAGACTGTTTGAGACATTACTAACATGGAGGAAAATGCGCATGGTGACTGTTGTATTCAATCCCGATGCAATTTCTGTGTTTCATAAACACTTTGAAGGTCCACAGATTACAGAATGCCTCCGGATGTGCATCGGAAACTTTCACTGGTCCTCCAGGGAACGATCAAAACGTATACTGTTTGAGACATTACTCCCGTGGAGGAAAGTGCACGTTGTGACTGTTGTATTCAATCCCGATGCAATTTCTGTGTTTCATCAACACTCTGATAGTCTACAGATTACAGAATGCCAATAGATGTGCATCGGAAACTACTACTGGTCTTAAAGGGAACGATCAAAGCGTAGACGGTTTGAGACATTACTCCCATGGAGGAAAGTGCGCATGGTGACTGGTATTTATACCCGATGCAATTTCTGTGTTTCGTCAACACTCTGATAGTCCACAGATTACAGAATGCCACCAGATGTGAATCGGAGACTACTACTGGTCTTCCAGGGAAAGATCAAAGCGTAGACCGTTTGAGAATTACTCCCATGGAGGAAAGTGCGCATGGTTACTGTTGTATTCAATCCCGATGCAATTTCTGTGTTTCATCAACACTCTGATACTCCACAGATTACAGAATGCCACCAGATGTGCATCGGAGACTACTACTGGTCTTCCAGGGAAAGATCAAAGCGTAGACGGTTTGAGACATTACTCTCATGGAGGAAAGTGCGCATGGTGACTGTTGTATTCAATCCCGATGCAATTTCTGTATTTCATCAACACTCTGATAGTCCACAGATTACAGAATGCCTCCAGATGTGCATCGGTATCCATTACTGTTCATCCAGGGAACGATCAAAGCGTAGACTGTTTGAGACATTACTCCCATGGAGGAAGGTGCGCATGGTGACTGTTGTATTCAATCCCGATGCAGTTTCTGTGTTTCATCAACACTCTGATAGTCCACAGATTACAGAATGCGTCCAGATGGGCATCGGAAACTACCACTGTTCTTCCAGGGAACGATCAAAGCGTAGTCAGTTTGAGACATTACTCCCATTTAGGAAAGTGCGCATGGTGACTGTTGTATTCAATCCCGATGCAACTTCTGTGTTTCATCAACACTTTGAAGGTCCACAGATTAAAGAATGCCTCCAGATGTGCCTCGGAAACTTCCACTGGTCCTCCAGGGAACGATCAAAACGTATTCTTTTTGAGACTTTACTCACATGGAGAAAAGTGCGCATGGTGACTGTTGTATTCAATCCCGATGCAATTTCTGTGTTTCATCAACACTCTGATAGTCCACATATTACAGAATACCAAAAGATGTGCATCGGAAACTACAACTGGTCTTAAAGGGAACGATCGAAACGTAGACTGTTGGGACATTACCCCCGTTGAGGAAAGTGCGCATGGTGACTGTTGTATTCACCCCGATGGAATTTCTGTGTTTCATCATCACTCTGATAGTCCACAAACTACAGAATATCACCAGACGTGCATCGGAAACTATTACTGGTCCTCCAGGGAACGATCAAAGGGTAGACTGTTTGAGACATTACTCCCATGGATAAAGTGCGCATAATGACTGTTGTAGTCATTCCCGATGCAATTTCTGTGTTTCATCAACACTCCGATAGTCCACAGATTACAGAATGCCACCAGATGTGCATCGGAAACTACTACTGGTCTTCCAGGGAACGATCAAAGCGTAAACTGTTTGAAAATTACTCCCATGGAGGAAAGTGAACATGGTGACTGTTGAATTCAATCCCGATGCTATTTCTGTATTTCATCAACACTCTGATAGTTCACAGATTATAGAATGCCTCCAGATGTTCATCGGAAACTACTACTGGTCTTCCAGTGAACGATCAAAGCGTAGACTGTTTGAGACATTACTCTCAAGGAGGAATGTGTGCATGGAGACGTATTAAATCCCGATGCAATTTCTGTGTTTGATCCATACTCTGATAGTCCACAGATTACAGAATGCCTCCAGATGTGCATCGGAAACTACTACTGGTCTTCCAGGGAACGATCAAAGTGTAGACTGTTTGAGACATTACTCCCATGGAGGAAAGTGAGCATGGTGACTGTTGTATTCAATGCTAATGCAATTTCTGTGTTTCATTAACACTCTAATAGTCCACAGATTACAGAATGCCACCGGATGTGCATTGGAAACTACTACTGGCCTTCCAGGGAACGATCAAAGTGTAGACTGTTTGGTACATTTCTCCCGTGGTGTGAAGTGCGCATGGTGACTGTTGTATTCAATCCCGATGCAATTTCTGTGTTTCATCAACACTCTGATATTCCACAGATTACAGAATGCCTCCAGTTGCGCATCTGAAGCTACTACTGTTCTACCAGGGAACCATCAAAGCGTAAACTCTTTGAGACATTACTCCCATGGAGGAAGGTGCGCATGGTCACTGTTGTATTCAATCCCGATGCAATTTCTGTGTTTCAGCAACACACTGATAGTCCACAGATTACAGAATGCCTCCAGATGTGCATCGGAAACTTCCACTGGTCCTCCAGGGAACGATCAAAACGTATACTGTTTGAGACATTACTCCCGTGGAGGAAAGTGCACGTTGTGACTGTTGTATTCAATCCCGATGCAATTTCTGTGTTTCATCAACACTCTGATAGTCTACAGATTACAGAATGCCAATAGATGTGCATCGGAAACTACTACTGGTCTTAAAGGGAACGATCAAAGCGTAGACTTTTTGAGACATTACTCCTGTGGAGGGAAGTGCGCATGGTGGCTGTTGTATTGAATCCCGATGCTATTTCTGTGTTTCATCAACACTTTGAAGGTCCACAGATTACAGAATGCCGCCAGATGTGCATCGGTAACTTCCACTGGTCCTCCAGGGAACGATCATATCGTATACTCTTTGAGACATTCCTCCCGTGGGGGAAAGTGCGCGTTGTGACTGTTGTATTCAATCCCGATGCAATTTCTGTGTTTAATCAACACTCTGATAGTCCACAGATTACAGCATGCCGATAGATGTGCATCGGAAACTACTACTGGTCTTAAAGGGAACGATCAAAGCGTAGATGGTTTGAGACATTACTCCCATGGAGGAAAGTGCGCATGGTGACTGGTATTCATACCCGATGCAATTTCTGTGTTTCGTCAACACTCTGATAGTCCACAGATTACAGAATGCCACCAGATGTGCATCGGAGACTACTACTGGTCTTCCAGGGAAAGATCAAAGCGTAGACTGTTTGAGAATTACTCCCATGGAGGAAAGTGCGCATGGTTACTGTTGTATTCAATCCCGATGCAATTTCTGTGTTTCATCAACACTCTGATACTCCACAGATTACAGAATGCCACCAGATGTGCATCGGAGACTACTACTGGTCTTCCAGGGAAAGATCAAAGCGTAGACGGTTTGAGACATTACTCCCATGGAGGAAAGTGCGCATGGTGACTGGTATTCATACCCGATGCAATTTCTGTGTTTCGTCAACACTCTGATAGTCCACAGATTACAGAATGCCTCCAGATGTGCATCGAAAACTACTACCAGTCTTCCAGGGAACGATCAAAGCGTAGACTGTTCCAGACATTACTCCCACGGAGGAAAGTAAGCATGGTGACTGTTGTATTCAATTCCGAGGCAATTACTGAGTTTCATCAACACTTTGAAGGTCCACAGATTACAGAAGGCCTCCAGATGTGCATCGAAAAGTACTACTGGTCTTCCACGGAACGATTAAAGCGTAGACTGTTTGAGCCATTACTCCCATGTAGAAAAGTGTGCACAGTGACTGTTGTATTTAATCCCGATGCAATTTCTGTGTTTCATCAACAGTCTGATAGTCCGCAGATTACAGAATGCCTCCAGATGTGCATCGGAAACTACTACTGGACTTCCAAGAAACGATCAAAGCGTAGATTGTTTGAGGCATTACTCCCATGGAGGAAAGTTCGCATGGTGACTGTTGTATTCACTCCCGATGCGATTTTAGTGTTTCATCAACACTCTGATAGTCCACAGATTACATAATGCCTCCAGATGTGCATCAAAAGCTACCACTTTTCTTCCAGGGAACGATCAAAACGTAGATTGTTTGAGGCATTACTCCCATTTAGGAAAGTGCGCATGGTGACTGTTGTATTCAATCCCGATGCAATTTCTGTGTTTCATCAACACTTTGAAGGTCTACAGATTACAGAATGCCTCCAGATGTGCCTCGGAAACTTCCACAGGTCCTCCAGGGAACGATCAAAACGTGTACTGTTTGAGACATTACTCCCGTGGAGGATAGTGCGCGTTGTGACTGTTGTATTCAATCCCGATGCAATTTTTTTTTTCATCAACACTCTGATAGTCCACAGATTACAGAATGCCAATAGATGTGCTTCGGAAACTACAACTGGTCTTAAAGGGAACGATCAATGCGTAGACTGTTGGGACATTACTCCCGTGGAGGAAAATGCGCATGGTGACTGTTGTATTCACCCCAATGGTATTTCTGTGTTTCATCATCACTCTGATAGCCCACAAATTACAGAATATCACCAGACGTGCATCGGAAACTACTACTGGTCCTCCAGGGAACGATCAAAGCGTAGACTGTTTGAGACATTACTCCCATGAAGGAAAGTAAGCATGGTGACTGTTGTATTCAATCCAGATGCAATTTCTGTGTTTCATCAACACTCTGATATTCCACAGATTACAGAATGCCACCAGATGTGCATCGGAAACTACTACTGGTCTTCCAGGGAACGACGAAAGCACATACTGTTTGAGACATACCCCCGTGGAGGAAAGTGCGCACGGTGACTGTTGTATTCAATCCCGATGCAATTTCTGTGTTTCATCAACAATCTGATAGTCCACAGGTTACAGAATGCCTCCAGATGTGCATCGGAAACTACAACTGTTCTTCCAGGGAACGATCAAAGCGTAGTCAGTTTGAGACATTACTCCCATTTAGGAAAGTGCGCATGGTGACTGTTGTATTCAATCCCGAGTCAATTTCTGTGTTTCATCAACACTTTGAAGGTCCACAGATTACAGAATGCCTCCAGATGTGCCTCGGAAACTTCCACTGGTCCTCCAGGGAACGATCAAAACGTATTCTCTTTGAGACTTTACTCTCATGGAGGAAAGTGCGCATGGTGACTGCTGTATTCAATCCCGATGCAATTTCTGTGTTTCATCAACACTCTGACAGTCCACATATTACAGAATACCAATAGATGTGCATCGGAAACTACAACTGGTCTTAAAGGGAACGATCAAAACGTAGACTGTTGGGACATTACTCCCGTTGAGGAAAGTGCGCATGGTGACTGTTGTATTCACCCCGATGGAATTTCTGTGTTTCATCATCACTCTGATAGTCCACAAATTACAGAATATCACCAGACGTGCATCGGAAACTATTACTGGTCCTCCAGGGAACGATCAAAGGGTAGACTGTTTGAGACATTACTCCCATGGATAAAGTGCGCATAATGACTGTTGTAGTTATTCCCGATGCAATTTCTGTGTTTCATCAACACTCCGATAGTCCACAGATTACAGAATGCCACCAGATGTGCATCGGAAACTACTACTGGTCTTCCAGGGAACGATCAAAGCGTAAACTGTTTGAAAATTACTCCCATGGAGGAAAGTGAACATGGTGACTGTTGAATTCAATCCCGATGCTATTTCTGTATTTCATCAACACTCTGATAGTTCACAGATTATAGAATGCCTCCAGATGTTCATCGGAAACTACTACTGGTCTTCCAGTGAACGATCAAAGCGTAGACTGTTTGAGACATTACTCCCAAGGAGGAATGTGTGCATGGAGACGTATTAAATCCCGATGCAATTTCTGTGTTTGATCCATACTCTGATAGTCCACAGATTACAGAATGCCTCCAGATGTGCATCGGAAACTACTACTGGTCTTCCAGGGAACGATCAAAGTGTAGACTGTTTGAGACATTACTCCCATGGAGGAAAGTGAGCATGGTGACTGTTGTATTCAATGCTAATGCAATTTCTGTGTTTCATTAACACTCTAATAGTCCACAGATTACAGAATGCCACCGGATGTGCATTGGAAACTACTACTGGCCTTCCAGGGAACGATCAAAGTGTAGACTGTTTGGTACATTTCTCCCGTGGAGGGAAGTGCGCATGGTGACTGTTGTATTCAATCCCGATGCAATTTCTGTGTTTCATCAACACTCTGATAGTACACAGATTACAGAATGCCTCCAGTTGCGCATCTGAAGCTACTACTGTTCTACCAGGGAACCATCAGAGCGTAAACTCTTTGAGACATTACTCCCATGGAGGAAGGTGCGCATGGTCACTGTTGTATTCAATCCCGATGCAATTTCTGTGTTTCAGCAACACACTGATAGTCCACAGATTACAGAATGCCTCCAGATGTGCATCGGAAACTACTACTGGTCATCCATGAACGATTAAAGCGTAGACTGTTAGAGACATTACTCGCATGGAGGAAAGTGCGCCTGGTGACTGTTGTATTCAATCCCGATGCAATTTTTGTGTTTCATCAACACTCTGATAGTCCACAGATTACAGAATGTCTCCAGATGTGCATCGGAAACTACCACTGTTCTTCCAGGGAACGATCAAAGCGTAGACTGTTTGAGACATTACTAACATGGAGGAAAATGCGCATGGTGACTGTTGTATTCAATCCCGATGCAATTTCTGTGTTTCATAAACACTTTGAAGGTCCACAGATTACAGAATGCCTCCAGATGTGCATCGGAAACTTCCACTGGTCCTCCAGGGAACGATCAAAACGTATACTGTTTGAGACATTACTCCCGTGGAGGAAAGTACACGTTGTGACTGTTGTATTCAATCCCGATGCAATTTCTGTGTTTCATCAACACTCTGATAGTCTACAGATTACAGAATGCCAATAGATGTGCATCGGAAACTACTACTGGTCTTAAAGGGAACGATCAAAGCGTAGACTTTTTGAGACATTACTCCTGTGGAGGGAAGTGCGCATGGTGGCTGTTGTATTGAATCCCGATGCTATTTCTGTGTTTCATCAACACTTTGAAGGTCCACAGATTACAGAATGCCGCCAGATGTGCATCGGTAACTTCCACTGGTCCTCCAGGGAACGATCATATCGTATACTCTTTGAGACATTACTCCCGTGGGGGAAAGTGCGCGTTGTGACTGTTGTATTCAATCCCGATGCAATTTCTGTGTTTAATCAACACTCTGATAGTCCACAGATTACAGCATGCCGATAGATGTGCATCGGAAACTACTACTGGTCTTAAAGGGAACGATCAAAGCGTAGACGGTTTGATACATTACTCCCATGGAGGAAAGTGCGCATGGTGACTGGTATTCATACCCGATGCAATTTCTGTGTTTCGTCAACACTCTGATAGTCCACGGATTACAGAATGCCACCAGATGTGCATCGGAGACTACTACTGGTCTTCCAGGGAAAGATCAAAGCGTAGACTGTTTGAGAATTACTCCCATGGAGGAAAGTGCGCATGGTTACTGTTGTATTCAATCCCGATGCAATTTCTGTGTTTCATCAACACTCTGATACTCCACAGATTACAGAATGCCACCAGATGTGCATCGGAGACTACTACTGGTCTTCCAGGGAAAGATCAAAGCGTAGACGGTTTGAGACATTACTCCCATGGAGGAAAGTGCGCATGGTGACTGGTATTCATACCCGATGCAATTTCTGTGTTTCGTCAACACTCTGATAGTCCACAGATTACAGAATGCCTCCAGATGTGCATCGAAAACTACTACCAGTCTTCCAGGGAACGATCAAAGCGTAGACTGTTCCAGACATTACTCCCACGGAGGAAAGTAAGCATGGTGACTGTTGTATTCAATTCCAAGGAGATTACTGAGTTTCATCAACACTTTGAAGGTCCACAGATTACAGAAGGCCTCCAGATGTGCATCGAAAAGTACTACTGGTCTTCCACGGAACGATTAAAGCGTAGACTGTTTGAGCCATTACTCCCATGGAGAAAAGTGTGCACAGTGACTGTTGTATTTAATCCCGATGCAATTTCTGTGTTTCATCAACAGTCTGATAGTCCGCAGATTACAGAATGCCTCCAGATGTGCATCGGAAACTACTACTGGACTTCCAAGAAACGATCAAAGCGTAGATTGTTTGAGGCATTACTCCCATGGAGGAAAGTGCGCATGGTGACTGTTGTATTCACCCCGATGGAATTTCTGTGTTTCATCATCACTCTGATAGTCCACAAACTACAGAATATCACCAGACGTGCATCGGAAACTATTACTGGTCCTCCAGGGAACGATCAAAGGGTAGACTGTTTGAGACATTACTCCCATGGATAAAGTGCGCATAATGACTGTTGTAGTCATTCCCGATGCAATTTCTGTGTTTCAACAACACTCCGATAGTCCACAGATTACAGAATGCCACCAGATGTGCATCGGAAACTACTACTGGTCTTCCAGGGAACGATCAAAGCGTAAACTGTTTGAAAATTACTCCCATGGAGGAAAGTGAACATGGTGACTGTTGAATTCAATCCCGATGCTATTTCTGTATTTCATCAACACTCTGATAGTTCACAGATTATAGAATGCCTCCAGATGTTCATCGGAAACTACTACTGGTCTTCCAGTGAACGATCAAAGCGTAGACTGTTTGAGACATTACTCCCAAGGAGGAATGTGTGCATGGAGACGTATTAAATCCCGATGCAATTTCTGTGTTTGATCCATACTCTGATAATCCACAGATTACAGAATGCCTCCAGATGTGCATCGGAAACTACTACTGGTCTTCCAGGGAACGATCAAAGTGTAGACTGTTTGAGACATTACTCCCATGGAGGAAAGTGAGCATGGTGACTGTTGTATTCAATGCTAATGCAATTTCTGTGTTTCATTAACACTCTAATAGTCCACAGATTACAGAATGCCACCGGATGTGCATTGGAAACTACTACTGGCCTTCCAGGGAACGATCAAAGTGTAGACTGTTTGGTACATTTCTCCCGTGGAGGGAAGTGCGCATGGTGACTGTAGTATTCAATCCCGATGCAATTTCTGTGTTTCATCAACACTCTGATATTCCACAGATTACAGAATGCCTCCAGTTGCGCATCTGAAGCTACTACTGTTCTACCAGGGAACCATCAAAGCGTAAACTCTTTGAGACATTACTCCCATGGAGGAAGGTGCGCATGGTCACTGTTGTATTCAATCCCGATGCAATTTCTGTGTTTCAGCAACACACTGATAGTCCACAGATTACAGAATGCCTCCAGATGTGCATCGGAAACTACTACTGGTCTTCCAGGGAACGATTAAAGCGTAGACTGTTAGAGACATTACTCGCATGGAGGAAAGTGCGCCTGGTGACTGTTGTATTGAATCCCGATGCTATTTCTGTGTTTCATCAACACTTTGAAGGTCCACAGATTACAGAATGCCGCCAGATGTGCATCGGTAACTTCCACTGGTCCTCCAGGGAACGATCATATCGTATACTCTTTGAGACATTACTCCCGTGGGGGAAAGTGCGCGTTGTGACTGTTGTATTCAATCCCGATGCAATTTCTGTGTTTAATCAACACTCTGATAGTCCACAGATTACAGCATGCCGATAGATGTGCATCGGAAACTACTACTGGTCTTAAAGGGAACGATCAAATCGTAGACGGTTTGAGACATTACTCCCATGGAGGAAAGTGCGCATGGTGACTGGTATTTATACCCGATGCAATTTCTGTGTTTCGTCAACACTCTGATAGTCCACAGATTACAGAATGCCACCAGATGTGCATCGGAGACTACTACTGGTCTTCCAGGGAAAGATCAAAGCGTAGACTGTTTGAGAATTACTCCCATGGAGGAAAGTGCGCATGGTTACTGTTGTATTCAATCCCGATGCAATTTCTGTGTTTCATCAACACTCTGATACTCCACAGATTACAGAATGCCACCAGATGTGCATCGGAGACTACTACTGGTCTTCCAGGGAAAGATCAAAGCGTAGACGGTTTGAGACATTACTCTCATGGAGGAAAGTGCGCATGGTGACTGTTGTATTCAATCCCGATGCAATTTCTGTATTTCATCAACACTCTGATAGTCCACAGATTACAGAATGCCTCCAGATGTGCATCGGTATCCATTACTGTTCATCCAGGGAACGATCAAAGCGTAGACTGTTTGAGACATTACTCCCATGGAGGAAGGTGCGCATGGTGACTGTTGTATTCAATCCCGATGCAGTTTCTGTGTTTCATCAACACTCTGATAGTCCACAGATTACAGAATGCGTCATGATGGGCATCGGAAACTACCACTGTTCTTCCAGGGAACGATCAAAGCGTAGTCAGTTTGAGACATTACTCCCATTTAGGAAAGTGCGCATGGTGACTGTTGTATTCAATCCCGATGCAATTTCTGTGTTTCATCAACACTTTGAAGGTCCACAGATTAAAGAATGCCTCCAGATGTGCCTCGGAAACTTCCACTGGTCCTCCAGGGAACGATCAAAACGTATTCTTTTTGAGACTTTACTCACATGGAGAAAAGTGCGCATGGTGACTGTTGTATTCAATCCCGATGCAATTTCTGTGTTTCATCAACACTCTGATAGTCCACATATTACAGAATACCAAAAGATGTGCATCGGAAACTACAACTGGTCTTAAAGGGAACGATCGAAACGTAGACTGTTGGGACATTACCCCCGTTGAGGAAAGTGCGCATGGTGACTGTTGTATTCACCCCGATGGAATTTCTGTGTTTCATCATCACTCTGATAGTCCACAAACTACAGAATATCGCCAGACGTGCATCGGAAACTATTACTGGTCCTCCAGGGAACGATCAAAGGGTAGACTGTTTGAGACATTACTCCCATGGATAATGTGCGCATAATGACTGTTGTAGTCATTCCCGATGCAATTTCTGTGTTTCATCAACACTCCGATAGTCCACAGATTACAGAATGCCACCAGATGTGCATCGGAAACTACTACTGGTCTTCCAGGGAACGATCAAAGCGTAAACTGTTTGAAAATTACTCCCATGGAGGAAAGTGAACATGGTGACTGTTGAATTCAATCCCGATGCTATTTCTGTATTTCATCAACACTCTGATAGTTCACAGATTATAGAATGCCTCCAGATGTTCATCGGAAACTACTACTGGTCTTCCAGTGAACGATCAAAGCGTAGACTGTTTGAGACATTACTCCAAAGGAGGAATGTGTGCATGGAGACGTATTAAATCCCGATGCAATTTCTGTGTTTGATCCATACTCTGATAGTCCACAGATTACAGAATGCCTCCAGATGTGCATCGGAAACTACTACTGGTCTTCCAGGGAACGATCAAAGTGTAGACTGTTTGAGACATTACTCCCATGGAGGAAAGTGAGCATGGTGACTGTTGTATTCAATGCTAATGCAATTTCTGTGTTTCATTAACACTCTAATAGTCCACAGATTACAGAATGCCACCGGATGTGCATTGGAAACTACTACTGGCCTTCCAGGGAACGATCAAAGTGTAGACTGTTTGGTACATTTCTCCCGTGGAGGGAAGTGCGCATGGTGACTGTTGTATTCAATCCCGATGCAATTTCTGTGTTTCATCAACACTCTGATATTCCACAGATTACAGAATGCCTCCAGTTGCGCATCTGAAGCTACTACTGTTCTACCAGGGAACCATCAAAGCGTAAACTCTTTGAGACATTACTCCCATGGAGGAAGGTGCGCATGGTCACTGTTGTATTCAATCCCGATGCAATTTCTGTGTTTCAGCAACACACTGATAGTCCACAGATTACAGAATGCCTCCAGATGTGCATCGGAAACTACTACTGGTCTTCCAGGGAACGATTAAAGCGTAGACTGTTAGAGACATTACTCGCATGGAGGAAAGTGCGCCTGGTGACTGTTGTATTCAATTCCGATGCAATTTTTTGTTTCATCAACACTCTGATAGTCCACAGATTACAGAATGTCTCCAGAAGTGCATCGGAAACTACCACTGTTCTTCCAGGGAACGATCAAAGCGTAGACTGTTTGAGACATTACTAACATGGAGGAAAATGCGCATGGTGACTGTTGTATTCAATCCCGATGCAATTTCTGTGTTTCATAAACACTTTGAAGGTCCACAGATTACAGAATGCCTTCGGATGTGCATCGGAAACTTCCACTGGTCCTCCAGGGAACGATCAAAACGTATACTGTTTGAGACATTACTCCCGTGGAGGAAAGTGCACGTTGTGACTGTTGTATTCAATCCCGATGCAATTTCTGTGTTTCATCAACACTCTGATAGTCTGCAGATTACAGAATGCCAATAGATGTGCATCGGAAACTACTACTGGTCTTAAAGGGAACGATCAAAGCGTAGACTTTTTGAGACATTACTCCTGTGGAGGGAAGTGCGCATGGTGGCTGTTGTATTGAATCCCGATGCTATTTCTGTGTTTCATCAACACTTTGAAGGTCCACAGATTACAGAATGCCGCCAGATGTGCATCGGTAACTTCCACTGGTCCTCCAGGGAACGATCATATCGTATACTCTTTGAGACATTACTCCCGTGGGGGAAAGTGCGCGTTGTGACTGTTGTATTCAATCCCGATGCAATTTCTGTGTTTAATCAACACTCTGATAGTCCACAGATTACAGCATGCCGATAGATGTGCATCGGAAACTACTACTGGTCTTAAAGGGAACGATCAAAGCGTAGACGGTTTGAGACATTACTCCCATGGAGGAAAGTGCGCATGGTGACTGGTATTTATACCCGATGCAATTTCTGTGTTTCGTCAACACTCTGATAGTCCACAGATTACAGAATGCCACCAGATGTGCATCGGAGACTACTACTGGTCTTCCAGGGAAAGATCAAAGCGTAGACTGTTTGAGAATTACTCCCATGGAGGAAAGTGCGCATGGTTACTGTTGTATTCAATCCCGATGCAATTTCTGTGTTTCATCAACACTCTGATACTCCACAGATTACAGAATGCCACCAGATGTGCATCGGAGACTACTACTGGTCTTCCAGGGAAAGATCAAAGCGTAGACGGTTTGAGACATTACTCTCATGGAGGAAAGTGCGCATGGTGACTGTTGTATTCAATCCCGATGCAATTTCTGTATTTCATCAACACTCTGATAGTCCACAGATTACAGAATGCCTCCAGATGTGCATCGGTATCCATTACTGTTCATCCAGGGAACGATCAAAGCGTAGACTGTTTGAGACATTACTCCCATGGAGGAAGGTGCGCATGGTGACTGTTGTATTCAATCCCGATGCAGTTTCTGTGTTTCATCAACACTCTGATAGTCCACAGATTACAGAATGCGTCCAGATGGGCATCGGAAACTACCACTGTTCTTCCAGGGAACGATCAAAGCGTAGTCAGTTTGAGACATTACTCCCATTTAGGAAAGTGCGCATGGTGACTGTTGTATTCAATCCCGATGCAACTTCTGTGTTTCATCAACACTTTGAAGGTCCACAGATTAAAGAATGCCTCCAGATGTGCCTCGGAAACTTCCACTGGTCCTCCAGGGAACGATCAAAACGTATTCTTTTTGAGACTTTACTCACAAGGAGAAAAGTGCGCATGGTGACTGTTGTATTCAATCCCGATGCAATTTCTGTGTTTCATCAACACTCTGATAGTCCACATATTACAGAATACCAAAAGATGTGCATCGGAAACTACAACTGGTCTTAAAGGGAACGATCGAAACGTAGACTGTTGGGACATAACCCCCGTTGAGGAAAGTGCGCATGGTGACTGTTGTATTCACCCCGATGGAATTTCTGTGTTTCATCATCACTCTGATAGTCCACAAACTACAGAATATCACCAGACGTGCATCGGAAACTATTACTGGTCCTCCAGGGAACGATCAAAGGGTAGACTGTTTGAGACATTACTCCCATGGATAAAGTGCGCATAATGACTGTTGTAGTCATTCCCGATGCAATTTCTGTGTTTCATCAACACTCCGATAGTCCACAGATTACAGAATGCCACCAGATGTGCATCGGAAACTACTACTGGTCTTCCAGGGAACGATCAAAGTGTAGACTGTTTGAGAATTACTCCCATGGAGGAAAGTGCGCATGGTTACTGTTGTATTCAATCCCGATGCAATTTCTGTGTTTCATCAACACTCTGATACTCCACAGATTACAGAATGCCACCAGATGTGCATCGGAGACTACTACTGGTCTTCCAGGGAACGATTAAAGCGTAGACTGTTAGAGACATTACTCGCATGGAGGAAAGTGCGCCTGGTGACTGTTGTATTCAATCCCGATGCAATTTTTGTGTTTCATCAACACTCTGATAGTCCACAGATTACAGAATGTCTCCAGATGTGCATCGGAAACTACCACTGTTCTTCCAGGGAACGATCAAAGCGTAGACTGTTTGAGACATTACTAACATGGAGGAAAATGCGCATGGTGACTGTTGTATTCAATCCCGATGCAATTTCTGTGTTTCATAAACACTTTGAAGGTCCACAGATTACAGAATGCCTCCAGATGTGCATCGGAAACTTCCACTGGTCCTCCAGGGAACGATCAAAACGTATACTGTTTGAGACATTACTCCCGTGGAGGAAAGTGCACGTTGTGACTGTTGTATTCAATCCCGATGCAATTTTTGTGTTTCATCAACACTCTGATAGTCCACAGATTACAGAATGCCTCCAGATGTGCATCGAAAACTACTACCAGTCTTCCAGGGAACGATCAAATCGTAGTCTGTTCCAGACATTACTCCCACGGAGGAAAGTAAGCATGGTGACTGTTGTATTCAATTCCGAGGCAATTACTGAGTTTCATCAACACTTTGAAGGTCCACAGATTACAGAAGGCCTCCAGATGTGCATCGAAAAGTACTACTGGTCTTCCACGGAACGATTAAAGCGTAGACTGTTTGAGCCATTACTCCCATGTAGAAAAGTGTGCACAGTGACTGTTGTATTTAATCCCGATGCAATTTCTGTGTTTCATCAACAGTCTGATAGTCCGCAGATTACAGAATGCCTCCAGATGTGCATCGGAAACTACTACTGGACTTCCAAGAAACGATCAAAGCGTAGATTGTTTGAGGCATTACTCCCATGGAGGAAAGTTCGCATGGTGACTGTTGTATTCACTCCCGATGCGATTTTAGTGTTTCATCAACACTCTGATAGTCCACAGATTACATAATGCCTCCAGATGTGTATCAAAAGCTACCACTTTTCTTCCAGGGAACGATCAAAACGTAGATTGTTTGAGGCATTACTCCCATTTAGGAAAGTGCGCATGGTGACTGTTGTATTCAATCCCGATGCAATTTCTGTGTTTCATCAACACTTTGAAGGTCTACAGATTACAGAATGCCTCCAGATGTGCCTCGGAAACTTCCACAGGTCCTCCAGGGAACGATCAAAACGTGTACTGTTTGAGACATTACTCCCGTGGAGGATAGTGCGCGTTGTGACTGTTGTATTCAATCCCGATGCAATTTTTTTTTTCATCAACACTCTGATAGTCCACAGATTACAGAATGCCAATAGATGTGCTTCGGAAACTACAACTGGTCTTAAAGGGAACGATCAATGCGTAGACTGTTGGGACATTACTCCCGTGGAGAAAAATGCGCATGGTGACTGTTGTATTCACCCCAATGGTATTTCTGTGTTTCATCATCACTCTGATAGCCCACAAATTACAGAATATCACCAGACGTGCATCGGAAACTACTACTGGTCCTCCAGGGAACGATCAAAGCGTAGACTGTTTGAGACATTACTCCCATGAAGGAAAGTAAGCATGGTGACTGTTGTATTCAATCCAGATGCAATTTCTGTGTTTCATCAACACTCTGATATTCCACAGATTACAGAATGCCACCAGATGTGCATCGGAAACTACTACTGGTCTTCCAGGGAACGACGAAACACATACTGTTTGAGACATACCCCCGTGGAGGAAAGTGCGCACGGTGACTGTTGTATTCAATCCCGATGCAATTTCTGTGTTTCATCAACAATCTGATAGTCCACAGGTTACAGAATGCCTCCAGATGTGCATCGGAAACTACAACTGTTCTTCCAGGGAACGATCAAAGCGTAGTCAGTTTGAGACATTACTCCCATTTAGGAAAGTGCGCATGGTGACTGTTGTATTCAATCCCGAGTCAATTTCTGTGTTTCATCAACACTTTGAAGGTCCACAGATTACAGAATGCCTCCAGATGTGCCTCGGAAACTTCCACTGGTCCTCCAGGGAACGATCAAATCGTATTCTCTTTGAGACTTTACTCTCATGGAGGAAAGTGCGCATGGTGACTGCTGTATTCAATCCCGATGCAATTTCTGTGTTTCATCAACACTCTGACAGTCCACATATTACAGAATACCAATAGATGTGCATCGGAAACTACAACTGGTCTTAAAGGGAACGATCAAAACGTAGACTGTTGGGACATTACTCCCGTTGAGGAAAGTGCGCATGGTGACTGTTGTATTCACCCCGATGGAATTTCTGTGTTTCAACATCACTCTGATAGTCCACAAATTACAGAATATCACCAGACGTGCATCGGAAACTATTACTGGTCCTCCAGGGAACGATCAAAGGGTAGACTGTTTGAGACATTACTCCCATGGATAAAGTGCGCATAATGACTGTTGTAGTTATTCCCGATGCAATTTCTGTGTTTCATCAACACTCCGATAGTCCACAGATTACAGAATGCCACCAGATGTGCATCGGAAACTACTACTGGTCTTCCAGGGAACGATCAAAGCGTAAACTGTTTGAAAATTACTCCCATGGAGGAAAGTGAACATGGTGACTGTTGAATTCAATCCCGATGCTATTTCTGTATTTCATCAACACTCTGATAGTTCACAGATTATAGAATGCCTCCAGATGTTCATCGGAAACTACTACTGGTCTTCCAGTGAACGATCAAAGCGTAGACAGTTTGAGACATTACTCCCAAGGAGGAATGTGTGCATGGAGACGTATTAAATCCCGATGCAATTTCTGTGTTTGATCCATACTCTGATAGTCCACAGATTACAGAATGCCTCCAGATGTGCATCGGAAACTACTACTGGCCTTCCAGGGAACGATCAAAGTGTAGACTGTTTGAGACATTACTCCCATGGAGGAAAGTGAGCATGGTGACTGTTGTATTCAATGCTAATGCAATTTCTGTGTTTCATTAACACTCTAATAGTCCACAGATTACAGAATGCCACCGGATGTGCATTGGAAACTACTACTGGCCTTCCAGGGAACGATCAAAGTGTAGACTGTTTGGTACATTTCTCCCGTGGAGGGAAGTGCGCATGGTGACTGTTGTATTCAATCCCGATGCAATTTCTGTGTTTCATCAACACTCTGATATTCCACAGATTACAGAATGCCTCCAGTTGCGCATCTGAAGCTACTACTGTTCTACCAGGGAACCATCAAAGCGTAAACTCTTTGAGACATTACTCCCATGGAGGAAGGTGCGCATGGTCACTGTTGTATTCAATCCCGATGCAATTTCTGTGTTTCAGCAACACACTGATAGTCCACAGATTACAGAATGCCTCCAGATGTGCATCGGAAACTACTACTTGTCATCCATGAACGATTAAAGCGTAGACTGTTAGAGACATTACTCGCATGGAGGAAAGTGCGCCTGGTGACTGTTGTATTCAATCCCGATGCAATTTTTGTGTTTCATCAACACTCTGATAGTCCACAGATTACAGAATGTCTCCAGATGTGCATCGGAAACTACCACTGTTCTTCCAGAGAACGATCAAAGCGTAGACTGTTTGAGACATTACTAACATGGAGGAAAATGCGCATGGTGACTGTTGTATTCAATCCCGATGCAATTTCTGTGTTTCATAAACACTTTGAAGGTCCACAGATTACAGAATGCCTCCAGATGTGCATCGGAAACTTCCACTGGTCCTCCAGGGAACGATCAAAACGTATACTGTTTGAGACATTACTCCCGTGGAGGAAAGTGCACGTTGTGACTGTTGTATTCAATCCCGATGCAATTTCTGTGTTTCATCAACACTCTGATAGTCTACAGATTACAGAATGCCAATAGATGTGCATCGGAAACTACTACTGGTCTTAAAGGGAACGATCAAAGCGTAGACTTTTTGAGACATTACTCCTGTGGAGGGAAGTGCGCATGGTGGCTGTTGTATTGAATCCCGATGCTATTTCTGTGTTTCATCAACACTTTGAAGGTCCACAGATTACAGAATGCCGCCAGATGTGCATCGGTAACTTCCACTGGTCCTCCAGGGAACGATCATATCGTATACTCTTTGAGACATTACTCCCGTGGGGGAAAGTGCGCGTTGTGACTGTTGTATTCAATCCCGATGCAATTTCTGTGTTTAATCAACACTCTGACAGTCCACATATTACAGAATACCAATAGATGTGCATCGGAAACTACAACTGGTCTTAAAGGGAACGATCAAAACGTAGACTGTTGGGACATTACTCCCGTTGAGGAAAGTGCGCATGGTGACTGTTGTATTCACCCCGATGGAATTTCTGTGTTTCAACATCACTCTGATAGTCCACAAATTACAGAATATCACCAGACGTGCATCGGAAACTATTACTGGTCCTCCAGGGAACGATCAAAGGGTAGACTGTTTGAGACATTACTCCCATGGATAAAGTGCGCATAATGACTGTTGTAGTTATTCCCGATGCAATTTCTGTGTTTCATCAACACTCCGATAGTCCACAGATTACAGAATGCCACCAGATGTGCATCGGAAACTACTACTGGTCTTCCAGGGAACGATCAAAGCGTAAACTGTTTGAAAATTACTCCCATGGAGGAAAGTGAACATGGTGACTGTTGAATTCAATCCCGATGCTATTTCTGTATTTCATCAACACTCTGATAGTTCACAGATTATAGAATGCCTCCAGATGTTCATCGGAAACTACTACTGGTCTTCCAGTGAACGATCAAAGCGTAGACAGTTTGAGACATTACTCCCAAGGAGGAATGTGTGCATGGAGACGTATTAAATCCCGATGCAATTTCTGTGTTTGATCCATACTCTGATAGTCCACAGATTACAGAATGCCTCCAGATGTGCATCGGAAACTACTACTGGCCTTCCAGGGAACGATCAAAGTGTAGACTGTTTGAGACATTACTCCCATGGAGGAAAGTGAGCATGGTGACTGTTGTATTCAATGCTAATGCAATTTCTGTGTTTCATTAACACTCTAATAGTCCACAGATTACAGAATGCCACCGGATGTGCATTGGAAACTACTACTGGCCTTCCAGGGAACGATCAAAGTGTAGACTGTTTGGTACATTTCTCCCGTGGAGGGAAGTGCGCATGGTGACTGTTGTATTCAATCCCGATGCAATTTCTGTGTTTCATCAACACTCTGATATTCCACAGATTACAGAATGCCTCCAGTTGCGCATCTGAAGCTACTACTGTTCTACCAGGGAACCATCAAAGCGTAAACTCTTTGAGACATTACTCCCATGGAGGAAGGTGCGCATGGTCACTGTTGTATTCAATCCCGATGCAATTTCTGTGTTTCAGCAACACACTGATAGTCCACAGATTACAGAATGCCTCCAGATGTGCATCGGAAACTACTACTTGTCATCCATGAACGATTAAAGCGTAGACTGTTAGAGACATTACTCGCATGGAGGAAAGTGCGCCTGGTGACTGTTGTATTCAATCCCGATGCAATTTTTGTGTTTCATCAACACTCTGATAGTCCACAGATTACAGAATGTCTCCAGATGTGCATCGGAAACTACCACTGTTCTTCCAGAGAACGATCAAAGCGTAGACTGTTTGAGACATTACTAACATGGAGGAAAATGCGCATGGTGACTGTTGTCTACAATCCCGATGCAATTTCTGTGTTTCATAAACACTTTGAAGGTCCACAGATTACAGAATGCCTCCAGATGTGCATCGGAAACTTCCACTGGTCCTCCAGGGAACGATCAAAGCGTAGACTGTTTGAGACATTACTCCCGTGGATAAAGTGCGCATAATGACTGTTGTATTCAATCCCAATGAAATTTCTGTGTTTCATCAACACTCTGATAGTCCACAGATTACAGAATGCCTCCAGATGTGCATCAGAAACTACTACTGGTCTTCCAGGAAACGATCAAAGCGTAGATTGTTTGAGACATTACTCCCATGAAGGAAAGTAAGCATGGTGACTGTTGTATTCAATCCAGATGCAATTTCTGTGTTTCATCAACACTCTGATATTCCACAGATTACAGAATGCCACCAGATGTGCATCGGAAACTACTACTGGTCTTCCAGGGAACGACGAAAGCACAGACTGTTTAAGACATACCCCCGTGGAGGAAAGTGCGCACGGTGACTGTTGTATTCAATCCCGATGCCATTTCTGTGTTTCATCAACAATCTGATAGTCCACAGGTTACAGAATGCCTCCAGATGTGCATCGGAAACTACAACTGTTCTTCCAGGGAACGATCAAAGCGTAGTCAGTTTGAGACATTACTCCCATTTAGGAAAGTGCGCATGGTGACTGTTGTAGTCATTCCCGATGCAATTTCTGTGTTTCATCAACACTCTGATAGTCCACAGATTACAGAATGCCACCAGATGTGCATCGGAAAGTACTACTGGTCTTCCAGGGAACGATCAAAACGTATACTGTTTGAATATTACTCCCATTAAGGAAAGTGAACATGGTGACTGTTGAATTCAATCCCGATCCTATTTCTGTATTTCATCAACACTCTGATAGTTCACAGATTATAGTATGCCTCCAGATGTTCATCGGAAACTACTACTGGTCTTCCAGTGAACGATCAAAGCGTAGACTGTTTGAAACATTACTCCCAAGGAGGAATGTGCGCATGGAGACGTATTAAATCCCGATGCAATTTCTGTGTTTGATCCATACTCTGATAGTCCACAGATTACAGAATGCCTCCAGATGTGCATCGGAAACTACTACTGGTCTTCCAGGGAACGATTAAAGCATAGACTGTTAGAGACATTACTCGCATGGAGGAAAGTGCGCCTGGTGACTGTTGTATTCAATCCCGATGCAATTTTTGTGTTTCATCAACACTCTGATAGTCCACAGATTACAGAAAGCCTCCAGATGTGCATCGGAAACTACCACTGTTCTTCCAGGGAACGATCAAAGCGTAGACTGTTTGAGACATTACTAACATGGAGGAAAATGCGCATGGTGACTGTTGTATTCAATCCCGATGCAATTTCTGTGTTGCATCAACACTCTGACAGTCCACAGATTACAGAATGCCTCCAGATGTGCTTCGGAAACTACTACTTGTCTTCCACGGAACGATCAAAGAGTAGACTGTTTGAGGCTTTACTCCCGTGGAGGAAAGTGCGCATGGTGACTGTTTTATTCAATCCCGATGCAATTTCTGTGTTTCATCAACTCTCTGATAGTCCACATATTACAGAATGCCACCAGATGTGCATCGGAAACTACTACTGGTCTTCCAGGGAACGATCAAAGCGTAGACTGTTTGACACTAACTCCCATGGAGAAAAGTGCGCATGGTGACTGTTGTATTCAATCCCGATGCAATTTCTGTGTTTCATCAACTCTCTGATAGTCCACATATTACAGAATGCCACCAGATGTGCATCGGAAACTACTACTGGTCTTCCAGGGAACGATCAAAGTGTAGACTGTTTGACAATACTCCCATGGAGAAAAGTGCGCATGGTGACTGTTGTATTCAATCCCGATGCAATTTCTGTGTTTCATCAACACTCAGTTAGTCCAGAGATTTGAGAATGCCTCCAGATGTGCATCGGAAACTACTACTGGTCTTCCAGGGAACGATCAAAGCGTAGACCGTTTCAGAGATTACTCCCATGGAGAAAAGTGTGCACGGTGACTGTTGTATTCAATCCCGATTCAATTTCTGTGTTTCATCAACACTCTGATACTCCACAGATTACAGAATGCCTCCAGATGTGCATCGGAAACTACTACTGGTCTCCCAGTGAACGATTGAAGCGTAGACTGTTAGAGACATTACTCGCATGGAGGAAAGTGCGCAAAGTGACTGTTGTATTCAACCCCGATGCAATTTCTGTGTTTCATCAACTCTCTGATAGTCCACAGGTTACAGAATGCCTCCAGATGTGCATCGGACACTACCACTGTTCTTCCAGGGAACGATCAAAGCGTAGACTGTTTGAGACATTACTAACATGAAGGAAAGTGCGCATGGTGACTGTTGTATTCAATCCCGATACAATTTCTGTGTTTCATCAACATTTTGAAGGTCCACAGATTACAGAATGCCTCCAGATGTGCATCGGAAACTTCCACTGGTCCTCCAGGGAACGATCAAATCGTAATCTGTTTGAGACATTACTCACGTGGAGGAAAGTGCGCATGGTTACTGTTGTATTCAATGCCAAGGCAATTTCTGTGTGTCATCAACACTCTCATAGTCCACAGATTATAGAATGCCACCAGACGTGCATCGGAAATTACTACAGGTCTTCCAGTTAACGATCAAGGCGTAGACTGTTTGAGACATTACTCCCGTGGAGGAAAGTGCGCATGGTGACTGTTGTATTCAATCCCGATGCAATTTCTGTGTTTCATCAACACTCTGATAGTCCACAGATTACAGAATGCCTCCAGATGTGCATCGGAAACTACTACTGGTCATCCAGGGAACGATCAAACTGTAGACTGTTTGAGACATTACTTCTATGGAGGAAAGTGCGCATGGTGACGTTTCTATTCCATCCCGATTCAACTTCTGTGTTTCATCAACACTCTGATAGTCCACAGATTACAGAATGCCACCAGATGTGCATCGGAAACTACTACTGGTCTTCCAGGGAACGATCAAAGCGTATACTGTTTGAAAATTACTCCCATGGAGGAAAGTGAACATGATGACTGTTGTATTCAATCCCGATGCTGTTTCTGTATTTCATCAACACTCTGATAGTTCACAGAATATAGAATGCCTCCACATGTTCATCGCAAACTACTACTGGTCTTCCAGGGAACGATCAAAGCGTAGACTGTTTGAGACATTACTCCCATGGAGAAAAGTGTGCACAGTGACTGTAGTATTTAATCCCGATGCAATTTCTGTGTTTCATCAACAGTCTGATGGTCCGAAGATTACAGAATGCCTCCAGATGTGCATCGGAAACTACTACTGGACTTCCAAGAAACGATCAAAGCGTAGACTGTTTGAGGCATTACTCCCATGGAGGAAAGTTCGCATGGTGACTGTTGTATTCACTCCCGATGCGATTTTAGTGTTTCATCAACACTCTGATAGTCCACAGATTACATAATGTCTCCAGATGTGCATCGGAAACTACTACTGGTCTTCCAGGGAACGATCAAAGCGTGGACTGTTAGAGACATTACTCGCATTGAGGACAGTGCGCATAGTGACTGTTGTATTTAATCCCGATGAAATTTCTGTGTTTCATCAATACTCTGATAGTCCACAGATTACAGAATGACTCCAGATGTGCATCGGTAACCATTACTGTTCTTCCAGGGATCGATCAAAGCGTAGACTGTTTGAGACATTACTCCCATGGAGGAAAGTTCGCATGGTGACTGTTGTATTCAATCCCGATGCAAAATCTGTGTTTCATCAACACTCTGATAGTCCACAGATTACAGAATGCCTCCAGATGGGCATCGGAAACTACCACTGTTCTTCCAGGGAACGATCAAAGCCTAGTCAGTTTGAGACATTACTCCCATTTAGGAAAGTGCGCATGGTGACTGTTGTATTCAATCCCGATGCAATTTCTGTGTTTCATCAACACTCTGATAGTCCACAGATTACAGAATGCCTCCAGATGTGCATCGTAAACTACTACTGGTCATCCAGGGAACGATCAAACCGTAGACTGTTTGAGACATTACTCCTATGGAGGAAAGTGCGCATGGTGACTGTTGTATTCAATCCCGATTCAATTTCTGTGTTTCATCAACACTCTGATAGTCCACAGATTACAGAATGCCACCAGATGTGCATCGGAAACTACTACTGGTCTTCCAGGGAACGATCAAAGCGTATACTGTTTGAAAACTAATCCCATGGAGGAAAGTGAACATGGTGACTGTTGCATTCAATTCCGATGCTATTTCCGTATTTCATCAACACTCTGATAGTTCACAGATTATAGAATGCCTCCACATGTTCATCGGAAACTACTACTGGTCTTCCAAGGATACGATCAAAGCGTAGACTGTTTGAGACATTACTCCCATGGAGGAAAGTACGCATGGTGACTGTTGTATTCAATCCCGATGCAATATCTGTGTTTCATCAACACTCTGATAGTCCACAGATTACAGAATACTTCCAGATGTGCATCGGTAAATATTACTGTTCTTCCTGGGAACGATCAAAGCGTAGACTGTTTGAGACATTACTCCAATGGAGAAAAGTGTGCACAGTGACTGTTGTATCTAATCCCGATGCAATATCTGTGTTTCATCAACAGTCTGATAGTCCGCAGATTACAGAATGCCTCCAGATGTGCATCGGAAACTAACACTGGTCTTCCAGGGAATCATCAAAGTGTAGACTGTAAGAGACTTTACTCTCATGGAGGAAAGTGCGCATGGTGACTGTTGTATTCAATCCCGATGCAATTTCTGTATTTCATCAACACTCTGATAGTCCACAGATTACAGAATGCGTCCAGATGGGCATCGGAAACTACCACTGTTCTTCCAGGGAACGATCAAAGCGTAGTCAGTTTGAGACATTACTCCCATTTAGGAAAGTGCGCATGGTGACTGTTGTATTCAATCCCGATGCAATATCTGTGTTTCATCAACACTCTGATAGTCCACATATTACAGAATACCAATAGATGTGCATCGGAAACTACAACTGGTCTTAAAGCTAAAGATCAAAACGTAGACTGTTGGGACATTACTCCCGTTGAGGAAAGTGCGCATGGTGACTGTTGTATTCACCCCGATGGAATTTATGTGTTTCATCATCACTCTGATAGTCCACAAATTACAGAATTTCACCAGACGTGCATCGGAAACTATTACTGGTCCTCCAGGGACGATCAAAGGGTAGACTGTTTGAGACATTACTCCCATGGATAAAGTGCGCATAATGACTGTTGTAGTCATTCCCGATGGAATTTCTGTGTTTCATCACCACTCTGATAGTCCACAGATTACAGAATGCCACCAGATGTGCATCGGAAACTACTACTGGTCTTCCAGGGAACGATCAAAGTGTAGACTGTTTGAGACATTACTCCCATGGAGGAAAGTGAGCATGGTGACTGTTGTATTCAATGCTGATGCAATTTCTGTGTTTCATTAACACTCTAATAGTCCACAGATTACAGAATGCCACCGGATGTGCATTGGAAACTACTACTGGCCTTCCAGGGAACGATCAAAGTGTAGACTGTTTGGTACATTTCTCCCGTGGAGGAAAGCCCGCATGGTGACTGTTGTATTCAATCCCGATGCAATTTCTGTGTTGCATCAACACTCTGACAGTCCACAGATTACAGAATGCCTCCAGATGTGCTTCGGAAACTACTACTTGTCTTCCACGGAACGATCAAAGAGTACACTGTTTGAGGCATTACTCCCGTGGAGGAAAGTGCGCATGGTGACTGTTTTATTCAATCCCGATGCAATTTCTGTGTTTCATCAACTATCTGATAGTCCACATATTACAGAATGCCACCAGATGTGCATCGGAAACTACTACTGGTCTTCCAGGGAACGATCAAAGCGTAGACTGTTTGACAATTACTCCCATGGAGAAAAGTGCGCATGGTGACTGTTGTATTCAATCCCGATGCAATTTCTGTGTTTCATCAACTCTCTGATAGTCCACATATTACAGAATGCCACCAGATGTGCATCGGAAGCTACTACTGGTCTTCCAGGGAACGATCAAAGCGTAGACTGTTTGACAATTACTCCCATGGAGAAAAGTGCGCATGGTGACTGTTGTATTCAATCCCGATGCAATTTCTGTGTTTCATCAACACTCAGTTAGTCCCGAGATTTGAGAATGCCTCCAGATGTGCATCGGAAACTACTACTGGTCTTCCAGGGAACGATCAAAGCGTAGACCGTTTCAGAGATTACTCCCATGGAGAAAAGTGTGCACGGTGACTGTTGTATTCAATCCCGATTCAATTTCTGTGTTTCATCAACACTCTGATACTCCACAGATTACAGAATGCCTCCAGATGTGCATCGGAAACTACTACTGGTGTTCCAGTGAACGATTGAAGCGTAGACTGTTAGAGACATTACTCGCATGGAGGAAAGTGCGCATAGTGACTGTTGTATTCAACCCCGATGCAATTTCTGTGTTTCATCAACTCTCTGATAGTCCACAGATTACAGAATGCCTCCAGATGTGCATCGGACACTACCACTGTTCTTCCAGGGAACGATCAAAGCGTAGACTGTTTGAGACATTACTAACATGAAGGAAAGTGCGCATGGTGACTGTTGTATTCAATCCCGATACAATTTCTGTGTTTCATCAACACTTTGAAGGTCCACAGATTACAGAATGCCTCCAGATGTGCATCGGAAACTTCCACTGGTGCTCCAGGGAACGATCAAATCGTAATCTGTTTGAGACATTACTCACGTGGAGGAAAGTGCGCATGGTTACTGTTGTATTCAATCCCAAGGCAATTTCTGTGTGTCATCAACACTCTCATAGTCCACAGATTATAGAATGCCACCAGACGTGCATCGGAAATTACTACAGGTCTTCCAGTTAACGAACAAGGCGTAGACTGTTTGAGACATTACTCCCGTGGAGGAAAGTGCGCATGATGACTGTTGTATTCAATCCCGATGCAATTTCTGTGTTTCATCAACACTCTGATAGTCCACAGATTATAGAATGCCTCCAGATGTGCATCGGAAACTACTACTGGTCATCCAGGGAACGATCAAACTGTAGACCGTTTGAGACATTACTCCTATGGAGGAAAGTGCGCATGGTGACGGTTCTATTCAATCCCGATTCAATTTCTGTGTTTCATCAACACTCTGATAGTCCACAGATTACAGAATGCCACCAGATGTGCATCGGAAACTACTACTGGTCTTCCAGGGAACGATCAAAGCGTATACTGTTTGAAAATTACTCCCATGGAGGAAAGTGAACATGATGACTGTTGTATTCAATCCCGATGCTGTTTCTGTATTTCATCAACACTCTGATAGTTCACAGAATATAGAATGCCTCCACATGTTCATCGCAAACTACTACTGGTCTTCCAGGGAACGATCAAAGCGTAGACTGTTTGAGACATTACTCCCATGGAGGAAAGTGCGCATGGTAACTGTTGTATTCAATCCCGATGCAATTTCTGTATTAGGTCAACACTCTGATTGTCCACAGATTACAGAATGCTTCCAGATGTGCATCGGTAACTACTACTGTTCTTCCAGGGAACGATCAAAGCGTAGACTGTTTGAGACATTACTCCCTTGGAGAAAAGTGTGCACAGTGACTGTAGTATTTAATCCCGATGCAATTTCTGTGTTTCATCAACAGTCTGATGGTCCGAAGATTACAGAATGCCTCCAGATGTGCATCGGAAACTACTACTGGACTTCCAAGAAACGATCAAAGCGTAGACTGTTTGAGGCATTACTCCCATGGAGGAAAGTTCGCATGGTGACTGTTGTATTCACTCCCGATGCAATTTGTGTGTTTCATCAACACTCTGATAGTCCACAGATTACAGAATGCCTCCAGATGGGCATCAGAAACTACCACTGTTCTTCCAGGGAACGATCAAAGCCTAGTCAGTTTGTAACATTACTGCCATTTAGGAAAGTGCGCATGGTGACTGTTGTATTCAATCCCGATGCAATTTCTGTGTTTCATCAACACTCTGATAGTCCACAGATTACAGAATGCCTCCAGATGTGCATCGTAAACTACTACTGGTCATCCAGGGAACGATCAAACCGTAGACTGTTTGAGACATTACTCCTATTGAGAAAAAGTGCGCATGGTGACTGTTGTATTCAATCCCGATTCAATTTCTGTGTTTCATCAACACTCTGATAGTCCACAGATTACAGAATGCCACCAGATGTGCATCGGAAACTACTACTGGTCTTCCAGGGAACGATCAAAGCGTATACTGTTTGAAAATTACTCCCATTTTAGGAAAGTGAACATGATGACTGTTGTATTCAATCCCGATGCTGTTTCTGTATTTCATCAACACTATGATAGTTCACAGATTATAGAATGCCTCCAGATGTTCATCGGAAACTACTACTGGTCTTCTAGTGAACGATCAAAGCGTAGACTGTTTGAGACATTACTCCCATGGAGGAAAGTACGCATGGTGACTGTTGTATTCAATCCCGATGAAATATCTGGGTTTCATCAATACTCTGATAGTCCACAGATTACAGAATGCCTCCAGATGTGCATCGGAAACTAACACTGGTCTTCCAGGGAATCATCAAAGCGTAGACTGTAAGAGACTTTACTCTCATGGAGGAAAGTGCGCATGGTGACTGTTGTATTCAATCCCGATGCAATTTCTGTATTTCATCAACACTCTGATAGTCCACAGATTACAGAATGCCTCCAGATGTGCATCGGTATCCATTACTGTTCATCCAGGGAACGATCAAAGCGTAGACTGTTAGAGACATTACTCCCATGGAGGAAGGTGCGCATGGTTACTGTTGTATTCAATCCCGATGCAGTTTCTGTGTTTCATCAACACTCTGATAGTCCACAGATTACAGAATGCGTCCAGATGGGCATCGGAAACTACCACTGTTCTTCCAGGGAACGATCAAAGCGTAGTCAGTTTGAGACATTACTCCCATTTAGGAAAGTGCGCATGGTGACTGTTGTATTCAATCCCGATGCAATTTCTGTGTTTCATCAACACTTTGAAGGTCCACAGATTAAAGAATGCCTCCAGATGTGCCTCGGAAACTTCCACTGGTCCTCCAGGGAACGATCAAAACGTATTCTTTTTGAGACTTTACTCTCATGGAGAAAAGTGCGCATGGTGACTGTTGTATTCAATCCCGATGCAATTTCTGTGTTTCATCAACACTCTGATAGTCCACATATTACAGAATACCAAAAGATGTGCATCGGAAACTACAACTGGTCTTAAAGGGAACGATCGAAACGTAGACTGTTGGGACATTACCCCCGTTGAGGAAAGTGCGCATGGTGACTGTTGTATTCATTCCGATGGAATTTCTGTGTTTCATCATCACTCTGATAGTCCACAAACTACAGAATATCACCAGACGTGCATCGGAAACTATTACTGGTCCTCCAGGGAACGATCAAAGGGTAGACTGTTTGAGACATTACTCCCATGGATAAAGTGCGCATAATGACTGTTGTAGTCATTCCCGATGCAATTTCTGTGTTTCATCAACACTCCGATAGTCCACAGATTACAGAATGCCACCAGATGTGCATCGGAAACTACTACTGGTCTTCCAGGGAACGATCAAAACGTAAACTGTTTGAAAATTACTCCCATGGAGGAAAGTGAACATGGTGACTGTTGAATTCCATCCCGATGCTATTTCTGTATTTCATCAACACTCTGATAGTTCACAGATTATAGAATGCCTCCAGATGTTCATCGGAAACTACTACTGGTCTTCCAGTGAACGATCAAAGCGTAGACTGTTTGAGACATTACTCCCAAGGAGGAATGTGTGCATGGAGACGTATTAAATCCCGATGCAATTTCTGTGTTTGATCCATACTCTGATAGTCCATAGATTACAGAATGCCTCCAGATGTGCATCGGAAACTACTACTGGTCTTCCAGGGAACGATCAAAGTGTAGACTGTTTGAGACATTACTCCCATGGAGGAAAGTGAGCATGGTGACTGTTGTATTCAATGCTAATGCAATTTCTGTGTTTCATTAACACTCTAATAGTCCACAGATTACAGCATGCCGATAGATGTGCATCGGAAGCTACTACTGGTCTTAAAGGGAACGATCAAAACGTAGACGGTTTGAGACATTACTCCCATGGAGGAAAGTGCGCATGGTGACTGGTATTCATACCCGATGCAATTTCTGTGTTTCGTCAACACTCTGATAGTCCACAGATTACAGAATGCCACCAGATGTGCATCTGAAGCTACTACTGTTCAACCAGGGAACCATCAAAGCGTAAACTCTTTCAGACATTACTCCCATGGAGGAAGGTGCGCATGGTCACTGTTGTATTCAATCCCGATGCAATTTCTGTGTTTCAGCAACACACTGATAGTCCACAGATTACAGAATGCCTCCAGATGTGCATCGGAAACTACTACTGGTCTTCCAGGGAACGATTAAAGCGTAGACTGTTAGAGACATTACTCGCATGGAGGAAAGTGCGCCTGGTGACTGTTGTATTCAATCCCGATGCAATTTTTGTGTTTCATCAACACTCTGATAGTCCACAGATTACAGAATGTCTCCAGATGTGCATCGGAAACTACCACTGTTCTTCCAGGGAACGATCAAAGCGTAGACTGTTTGAGACATTACTAACATGGAGGAAAATGCGCATGGTGACTGTTGTATTCAATCCCGATGCAATTTCTGTGTTTCATCAACACTCTGATAGTCTACAGATTACAGAATGCCAATAGATGTGCATCGGAAACTACTACTGGTCTTAAAGGGAACGATCAAAGCGTAGACTTTTTGAGACATTACTCCTGTGGAGGGAAGTTGCGCATGGTGGCTGTTGTATTGAATCCCGATGCTATTTCTGTGTTTCATCAACACTTTGAAGGTCCACAGATTACAGATTGCCGCCAGATGTGCATCGGTAACTTCCACTGGTCCTCCAGGGAACGATCATATCGTATACTCTTTCAGACATTACTCCCGTGGGGGAAAGTGCGCGTTGTGACTGTTGTATTCAATCCCGATGCAATTTCTGTGTTTAATCAACACTCTGATAGTCCACAGATTACAGCATGCCGATAGATGTGCATCGGAAGCTACTACTGGTCTTAAAGGGAACGATCAAAACGTAGACGGTTTGAGACATTACTCCCATGGAGGAAAGTGCGCATGGTGACTGGTATTCATACCCGATGCAATTTCTGTGTTTCGTCAACACTCTGATAGTCCACAGATTACAGAATGCCACCAGATGTGCATCGGAGACTACTACTGGTCTTCCAGGGAAAGATCAAAGCGTAGACTGTTTGAGAATTACTCCCATGGAGGAAAGTGCGCATGGTTACTGTTGTATTCAATCCCGATGCAATTTCTGTGTTTCATCAACACTCTGATACTCCACAGATTACAGAATGCCACCAGATGTGCATCGGAGACTACTACTGGTCTTCCAGGGAACGATCAAAGCGTAGACTGTTTGAGACATTACTCCCATGGAGGAATGTGCGCATAGTGACTGTTGTATTCAATCCCGATGCAATTTCTGTGTTTTATCAACACTCTGATACTCCACAGATTACGGAATGCCTCCAAATGTGCATCGGAAGCTACTACTGGTCTTCCAGGGAACGATCAAAGCGTAAACTCTTTGAGACATTAGTCCCTTGGAGGAAAGTGCGCATGGTGACTGTTGTATTCATACCCGATGCAATTTCTGTGTTTCGTCAACACTCTGATAGTCCACAGATTACAGAATGCCTCCAGATGTGCATCGAAAACTACTACCAGTCTTCCAGGGAACGATCAAAGCGTAGACTGTTCCAGACATTACTCCCACGGAGGAAAGTAAGCATGGTGACTGTTGTATTCAATTCCGAGGCAATTACTGAGTTTCATCAACACTTTGAAGGTCCACAGATTACAGAAGGCCTCCAGATGTGCATCGAAAAGTACTACTGGTCTTCCACGGAACGATTAAAGCGTAGACTGTTTGAGCCATTACTCCCATGGAGAAAAGTGTGCACAGTGACTGTTGTATTTAATCCCGATGCAATTTCTGTGTTTCATCAACAGTCTGATAGTCCGCAGATTACAGAATGCCTCCAGATGTGCATCGGAAACTACTACTGGACTTCAAAGAAACGATCAAAGCGTAGATTGTTTGAGGCATTACTCCCATGGAGGAAAGTTCGCATGGTGACTGTTGTATTCAATCCCGATGCAATTTCTGTGTTTCATCAACACTTTGAAGGTCCACAGATTACAGAATGCCTCCAGATGTGCCTCGGAAACTTCCACAGGTCCTCCAGGGAACGATCAAAACGTGTACTGTTTGAGACATTACTCCCGTGGAGGATAGTGCGCGTTGTGACTGTTGTATTCAATCCCGATGCAATTTTTTTTTTCATCAACACTCTGATAGTCCACAGATTACAGAATGCCAATAGATGTGCTTCGGAGACTACAACTGGTCTTAAAGGGAACGATCAATGCGTAGACTGTTGGGACATTACTCCCGTGGAGGAAAATGCGCATGGTGACTGTTGTATTCACCCCAATGGTATTTCTGTGTTTCATCATCACTCTGATAGCCCACAAATTACAGAATATCACCAGACGTGCATCGGAAACTACTACTGGTCCTCCAGGGAACGATCAAAGCGTAGACTGTTTGAGACATTACTCCCGTGGATAAAGTGCGCATAATGACTGTTGTATTCACTCCCAATGAAATTTCTGTGTTTCATCAACACTCTGATAGTCCACAGATTACAGAATGCCTCCAGATGTGCATCAGAAACTACTACTGGTCTTCCAGGAAACGATCAAAGCGTAGACTGTTTGAGACATTACTCCCATGAAGGAAAGTAAGCATGGTGACTGTTGTATTCAATCCAGATGCAATTTCTGTGTTTCATCAACACTCTGATATTCCACAGATTACAGAATGCCACCAGATGTGCATCGGAAACTACTACTGGTCTTCCAGGGAACGACGAAAGCACAGACTGTTTGAGACATACCCCCGTGGAGGAAAGTGCGCACGGTGACTGTTGTATTCAATCCCGATGCAATTTCTGTGTTTCATCAACAATCTGATAGTCCACAGGTTACAGAATTTCTCCAGATGTGCATCGGAAACTACAACTGTTCTTCCAGGGAACGATCAAAGCGTAGTCAGTTTGAGACATTACTCCCATTTAGGAAAGTGCGCATAGTGACTGTTGTATTCAATCCCGAGTCAATTTCTGTGTTTCATCAACACTTTGAAGGTCCACAGATTACAGAATGCCTCCAGATGTGCCTCGGAAACTTCCAATGGTCCTCCAGGGAACGATCAAAACGTATTCTCTTTGAGACTTTACTCTCATGGAGGAAAGTGCGCATGGTGACTGTTGTATTCAATCCCGATGCAATTTCTGTGTTTCATCAACACTCTGATAGTCCACATATTACAGAATACCAATAGATGTGCATCGGAAACTACAACTGGTCTTAAAGGGAACGATCAAGACGTAGACTGTTGGGACATTACTCCCGTTGAGGAAAGTGCGCATGGTGACTGTTGTATTCACCCCGATGGAATTTCTGTGTTTCATCATCACTCTGATAGTCCACAAATTACAGAATATCACCAGACGTGCATCGGAAACTGTTACTGGTCCTCCAGGGAACGATCAAAGCGTAGACTGTTTGAGATATTACTCCCATGGATAAAGTGCGCATAATGACTGTTGTAGTCATTCCCGATGCAATTTCTGTGTTTCATCAACACTCTGATAGTCCACAGATTACAGAATGCCACCAGATGTGCATCGGAAAGTACTACTGGTCTTCCAGGGAACGATCTAAACGTATACTGTTTGAAAATTACTCCCATTAAGGAAAGTGAACATGGTGACTGTTGAATTCAATCCCGATGCTGTTTCTGTATTTCATCAACACTCTGATAGTTCACAGATTATAGAATGCCTCCAGATGTTCATCGGAAACTACTACTGGTCTTCTAGTGAACGATCAAAGCGTAGACTGTTTGAGACATTACTCCCATGGAGGAAAGTACGCATGGTGACTGTTGTATTCAATCCCGATGAAATATCTGGGTTTCATCAATACTCTGATAGTCCACAGATTACAGAATGCCTCCAGATGTGCATCGGAAACTAACACTGGTCTTCCAGGGAATCATCAAAGCGTAGACTGTAAGAGACTTTACTCTCATGGAGGAAAGTGCGCATGGTGACTGTTGTATTCAATCCCGATGCAATTTCTGTATTTCATCAACACTCTGATAGTCCACAGATTACAGAATGCCTCCAGATGTGCATCGGTATCCATTACTGTTCATCCAGGGAACGATCAAAGCGTAGACTGAGACATTACTCCCATGGAGGAAGGTGCGCATGGTGACTGTTGTATTCAATCCCGATGCAGTTTCTGTGTTTCATCAACACTCTGATAGTCCACAGATTACAGAATGCGTCCAGATGGGCATCGGAAACTAGCACTGTTCTTCCAGGGAACGATCAAAGCGTAGTCAGTTTGAGACATTACTCCCATTTAGGAAAGTGCGCATGGTGACTGTTGTATTCAATCCCGATGCAATTTCTGTGTTTCATCAACACTTTGAAGGTCCACAGATTAAAGAATGCCTCCAGATGTGCCTCGGAAACTTCCACTGGTCCTCCAGGGAACGATCAAAACGTATTCTTTTTGAGACTTTACTCTCATGGAGAAAAGTGCGCATGGTGACTGTTGTATTCAATCCCGATGCAATTTCTGTGTTTCATCAACACTCTGATAGTCCACATATTACAGAATACCAAAAGATGTGCATCGGAAACTACAACTGGTCTTAAAGGGAACGATCGAAACGTAGACTGTTGGGACATTACCCCCGTTGAGGAAAGTGCGCATGGTGACTGTTGTATTCACCCCGATGGAATTTCTGTGTTTCATCATCACTCTGATAGTCCACAAACTACAGAATATCACCAGACGTGCATCGGAAACTATTACTGGTCCTCCAGGGAACGATCAAAGGGTAGACTGTTTGAGACATTACTCCCATGGATAAAGTGCGCATAATGACTGTTGTAGTCATTCCCGATGCAATTTCTGTGTTTCATCAACACTCCGATAGTCCACAGATTACAGAATGCCACCAGATGTGCATCGGAAACTACTACTGGTCTTCCAGGGAACGATCAAAGCGTAAACTGTTTGAAAATTACTCCCATGGAGGAAAGTGAACATGGTGGCTGTTGAATTCAATCCCGATGCTATTTCTGTATTTCATCAACACTCTGATAGTTCACAGATTATAGAATGCCTCCAGATGTTCATCGGAAACTACTACTGGTCTTCCAGTGAACGATCAAAGCGTAGACTGTTTGAGACATTACTCCCAAGGAGGAATGTGTGCATGGAGACGTATTAAATCCCGATGCAATTTCTGTGTTTGATCCATACTCTGATAGTCCACAGATTACAGAATGCCTCCAAATGTGCATCGGAAACTACTACTGGTCTTCCAGGGAACGATCAAAGTGTAGACTGTTTGAGACATTACTCCCATGGAGGAAAGTGAGCATGGTGACTGTTGTATTCAATGCTAATGCAATTTCTGTGTTTCATTAACACTCTAATAGTCCACAGATTACAGAATGCCACCGGATGTGCATTGGAAACTACTACTGGCCTTCCAGGGAACGATCAAAGTGTAGACTGTTTGGTACATTTCTCCCGTCTAGGGAAGTGCGCATGGTGACTGTTGTATTCAATCCCGATACAATTTCTGTGTTTCATCAACACTCTGATATTCCACAGATTACAGAATGCCTCCAGTTGCGCATCTGAAGCTACTACTGTTCTACCAGGGAACCATCAAAGCGTAAACTCTTTGAGACATTACTCCCATGGAGGAAGGTGCGCATGGTCACTGTTGTATTCAATCCCGATGCAATTTCTGTGTTTCAGCAACACACTGATAGTCCACAGATTACAGAATGCCTCCAGATGTGCATCGGAAACTACTACTGGTCTTCCAGGGAACGATTAAAGCGTAGACTGTTAGAGACATTACTCGCATGGAGGAAAGTGCGCCTGGTGACTGTTGTATTCAATCCCGATGCAATTTTTGTGTTTCATCAACACTCTGATAGTCCACAGATTACAGAATGTCTCCAGATGTGCATCGGAAACTACCACTGTTCTTCCAGGGAACGATCAAAGCGTAGACTGTTTGAGACATTACTAACATGGAGGAAAATGCGCATGGTGACTGTTGTATTCAATCCCGATGCAATTTCTGTGTTTCATCAACACTCTGATAGTCTACAGATTACAGAATGCCAATAGATGTGCATCGGAAACTACTACTGGTCTTAAAGGGAACGATCAAAGCGTAGACTTTTTGAGACATTACTCCTGTGGAGGGAAGTGCGCATGGTGGCTGTTGTATTGAATCCCGATGCTATTTCTGTGTTTCATCAACACTTTGAAGGTCCACAGATTACAGAATGCCGCCAGATGTGCATCGGTAACTTCCACTGGTCCTCCAGGGAACGATCATATCGTATACTCTTTGAGACATTACTCCCGTGGGGGAAAGTGCGCGTTGTGACTGTTGTATTCAATCCCGATGCAATTTCTGTGTTTAATCAACACTCTGATAGTCCACAGATTACAGCATGCCGATAGATGTGCATCGGAAGCTACTACTGGTCTTAAAGGGAACGATCAAAGCGTAGACGGTTTGAGACATTACTCCCATGGAGGAAAGTGCGCATGGTGACTGGTATTCATACCCGATGCAATTTCTGTGTTTCGTCAACACTCTGATAGTCCACAGATTACAGAATGCCACCAGATGTGCATCGGAGACTACTACTGGTCTTCCAGGGAAAGATCAAAGCGTAGACTGTTTGAGAATTACTCCCATGGAGGAAAGTGCGCATGGTTACTGTTGTATTCAATCCCGATGCAATTTCTGTGTTTCATCAACACTCTGATACTCCACAGATTACAGAATGCCACCAGATGTGCATCGGAGACTACTACTGGTCTTCCAGGGAAAGATCAAAGCGTAGACGGTTTGAGACATTACTCCCATGGAGGAAAGTGCGCATGGTGACTGGTATTCATACCCGATGCAATTTCTGTGTTTCGTCAACACTCTGATAGTCCACAGATTACAGAATGCCTCCAGATGTGCATCGAAAACTACTACCAGTCTTCCAGGGAACGATCAAAGCGTAGACTGTTCCAGACATTACTCCCACGGAGGAAAGTAAGCATGGTGACTGTTGTATTCAATTCCGAGGCAATTACTGAGTTTCATCAACACTTTGAAGGTCCACAGATTACAGAAGGCCTCCAGATGTGCATCGAAAAGTACTACTGGTCTTCCACGGAACGATTAAAGCGTAGACTGTTTGAGCCATTACTCCCATGGAGAAAAGTGTGCACAGTGACTGTTGTATTTAATCCCGATGCAATTTCTGTGTTTCATCAACAGTCTGATAGTCCGCAGATTACAGAATGCCTCCAGATGTGCATCGGAAACTACTACTGGACTTCCAAGAAACGATCAAAGCGTAGATTGTTTGAGGCATTACTCCCATGGAGGAAAGTTCGCATGGTGACTGTTGTATTCACTCCCGATGCGATTTTAGTGTTTCATCAACACTCTGATAGTCCACAGATTACATAATGCCTCCAGATGTGCATCAAAAGCTACCACTTTTCTTCCAGGGAACGATCAAAGCGTAGATTGTTTGAGGCATTACTCCCATTTAGGAAAGTGCGCATGGTGACTGTTGTATTCAATCCCGATTCAATTTCTGTGTTTCATCAACACTTTGAAGGTCCACAGATTACAGAATGCCTCCAGATGTGCCTCGGAAACTTCCACAGGTCCTCCAGGGAACGATCAAAACGTGTACTGTTTGAGACATTACTCCCGTGGAGGATAGTGCGCGTTGTGACTGTTGTATTCAATCCCGATGCAATTTTTTTTTTCATCAACACTCTGATAGTCCACAGATTACAGAATGCCAATAGATGTGCTTCGGAAACTACAACTGGTCTTAAAGGGAACGATCAATGCGTAGACTGTTGGGACATTACTCCCGTGGAGGAAAATGCGCATGGTGACTGTTGTATTCACCCCAATGGTATTTCTGTGTTTCATCATCACTCTGATAGCCCACAAATTACAGAATATCACCAGACGTGCATCGGAAACTACTACTGGTCCTCCAGGGAACGATCAAAGCGTAGACTGTTTGAGACATTACTCCCGTGGATAAAGTGCGCATAATGAATGTTGTATTCAATCCCAATGAAATTTCTGTGTTTCATGAACACTCTGATAGTCCACAGATTACAGAATGCCTCCAGATGTGCATCAGAAACTACTACTGGTCTTCCAGGAAACGATCAAAGCGTAGACTGTTTGAGACATTACTCCCATGAAGGAAAGTAAGCATGGTGACTGTTGTATTCAATCCAGATGCAATTTCTGTGTTTCATCAACACTCTGATATTCCACAGATTACAGAATGCCACCAGATGTGCATCGGAAACTACTACTGGTCTTCCAGGGAACGACGAAAGCACAGACTGTTTGAGACATACCCCCGTGGAGGAAAGTGCGCACGGTGACTGTTGTATTCTATCCCGATGCAATTTCTGTGTTTCATCAACAATCTGATAGTCCACAGGTTACAGAATGCCTCCAGATGTGCATCGGAAACTACAACTGTTCTTCCAGGGAACGATCAAAGCGTAGTCAGTTTGAGACATTACTCCCATTTAGGAAAGTGCGCATGGTGACTGTTGTATTCAATCCCGAGTCAATTTCTGTGTTTCATCAACACTTTGAAGGTCCACAGATTACAGAATGCCTCCAGATGTGCCTCGGAAACTTCCACTGGTCCTCCAGGGAACGATCAAAACGTATTCTCTTTGAGACTTTACTCTCATGGAGGAAAGTGCGCATGGTGACTGTTGTATTCAATCCCGATGCAATTTCTGTGTTTCATCAACACTCTGATAGTCCACATATTACAGAATACCAATAGATGTGCATCGGAAACTACAACTGGTCTTAAAGGGAACGATCAAAACGTAGACTGTTGGGACATTACTCCCGTTGAGGAAAGTGCGCATGGTGACTGTTGTATTCACCCCGATGGAATTTCTGTGTTTCATCATCACTCTGATAGTCCACAAATTACAGAATATCACCAGACGTGCATCGGAAACTGTTACTGGTCCTCCAGGGAACGATCAAAGCGTAGACTGTTTGAGATATTACTCCCATGGATAAAGTGCGCATAATGACTGTTGTAGTCATTCCCGATGCAATTTCTGTGTTTCATCAACACTCTGATAGTCCACAGATTACAGAATGCCACCAGATGTGCATCGGAAAGTACTACTGGTCTTCCAGGGAACGATCAAAACGTATACTGTTTGAAAATTACTCCCATTAAGGAAAGTGAACATGGTGACTGTTGAATTCAATCCCGATCCTATTTCTGTATTTCATCAACTCTCTGATAGTTCACAGATTATAGTATGCCTCCAGATGTTCATCGGAAACTACTACTGGTCTTCCAGTGAACGATCAAAGCGTAGACTGTTTGAAACATTACTCCCAAGGAGGAATGTGCGCATGGAGACGTATTAAATCCCGATGCAATTTCTGTGTTTGATCCATACTCTGATAGTCCACAGATTACAGAATGCCTCCAGATGTGCATCGGAAACTACTACTGGTCTTCCAGGGAACGATCAAGGTGTAGACTGTTTGAGACATTACTCCCATGGAGGAAAGTGAGCATGGTGACTGTTGTATTTAATGCCGATGCAATTTCTGTGTTTCATTAACACTCTAATAATCCACAGATTACAGAATGCCACCGGATGTGCATTGGAAACTACTACTGGCCTTCCAGGGAACGATCAAAGTGTAGACTGTTTGGTACATTTCTCCCGTGGAGGAAAGCGCGCATGTTGACTGTTGAATTCAATCCCGATGCAATTTCTGTGTTTCATCAACACTCTGATACTACACAGATTACAGAATGCCTCCAGTTGCGCATCTGAAACTACTACTGGTCTTCCAGGGAAAAATCAAAGCGTAAACTCTTTGAGACATTACTCCCATGCAGGAAGGTGCGCATGGTCACTGTTGTATTCAATCACGATGCAATTTCTGTGTTTCAGAAACACTCCGATAGTCCACAGATTACAGAATGCCTCCAGATGTGCATCAGAAACTACTACTGGTCTTCCAGGGAACGATTAAAGCGTAGACAGTTACAGACATTACTCGCATGGAGGAAAGTGCGCCTGGTGACTGTTGTATTCAATCCCGATGCAATTTTTGTGTTTCATCAACACTCTGATAGTCCACAGATTTCAGAATGCCTCCAGATGTGCATCGGAAACTACCACTGTTCTTCCAGGGAACGATCAAAGCGTAGACTGTTTGAGACATTACTAACATGGAGGAAAATGCGCATGGTGACTGTTGTATTCAATCCCGATGCAATTTCTGTGTTTCATAAACACTTTGAAGGTCCACAGATTACAGAATGCCTCCAGATGTGCATCGGAAACTTCCACTGGTCCTCCAGAGAACGATCGAAACGTATATTGTTTGAGACATTACTCCCGTGGAGGAAAGTGGGCGTTGAGACTGTTGTATTCAATCCCGATGCAATTTCTGTGTTTAATCAACACTCTGATAGTCCACAGATTACAGAATGCCGATAGATGTGCATCGGAAACTACTACTGGTCTTAAAGGGAACGATCAAAGCGTAGACGGTATGAGACATTACTCCCATGGAGGAAAGTGCGCATGGTGACTGGTATTCAATCCCGATTTAATTTCTGTGTTTCGTCAACACTCTGATAGTCCACAGATTACAGAATGCCACCAGATGTGCATCGGAGACTACTACTGGTCTTCCAGGGAAAGATCAAAGCGTAGACTGTTTGAGAATTACTCCCATGGAGGAAAGTGCGCATGGTGATTGTTGTATTCAATCCCGATGCAATTTCTGTGTTTCATCAACACTCTGATAGTCCACAGATTACAGAATGCTTCCAGATGTGCATCGGTAACTATTACTGTTCTTCCAGGGAACGATCAAAGCGTAGACTGTTTGAGACATTACTCCCGTGGAGAAAAGCGTGCACAGTGACTGTTGTATTTAATCCCGATGCAATTTCTGTGTTTCATCAACAGTCTGATAGTCCGCAGATTACAGAATGCCTCCAGATGTGCATCGGAAACTACTACTGGACTTCCAAGAAACGATCAAAGCGTAGATTTTTTGAGACATTACTCCCATTTAGGAAAGTGCGCATGGTGACTGTTGTATTCAATCCCGATGCAATTTCTGTGTTTCATCAACACTTTGAAGGTCCACAGATTACAGAATGCCTCCAGATGTGCATCGGAAACTTCCACTGGTCCTCCAGGGAACGATCAGATCGTATACTGTTTGAGACATTACTCCCGTGGGGGAAAGTGCGCGTTGAGACTGTAGTATTCAATCCCGATGCAATTTCTGTGTTTAATCAACACTCTGATAGTCCACAGATTACAGAATGCCGATAGATGTGCATCGGAAACTACTACTGGTCTTAAAGGGAACGATCAAAGCGTAGACGGTTTGAGACATTACTCCCATGGAGGAAAGTGCGCATGGTGACTGGTATTCAATCCCGATTTAATTTCTGTGTTTCGTCAACACTCTGATAGTCCACAGATTACTGAATGCCACCAGATGTGCATCGGAGACTACTACTGGTCTTCCAGGGAAAGATCAAAGCGTAGACTGTTTGAGAATTACTCCCATGGAGGAAAGTGCGCATGGTGATTGCTGTATTCAATCCCGATGCAATTTCTGTGTTTCATCAACACTCTGATAGTCCACAGATTACAGAATGCTTCCAGATGTGCATCGGTAACTATTACTGTTCTTCCAGGGAACGATCAAAACGTAGACTGTTTGAGACATTACTCCCATGGAGAAAAGCGTGCACAGTGACTGTTGTATTTAATCCCGATGCAATTTCTGTGTTTCATCAACAGTCTGATAGTCCGCAGATTACAGAATGCCTCCAGATGTGCATCGGAAACTACTACTGGACTTCCAAAAAACGATCAAAGCGTTGATTGTTTGAGACATTACTCCCATTTAGGAAAGTGCGCATGGTGACTGTTGTATTCAATCCCGATGCAATTTCTGTGTTTCATGAACACTTTGAAGGTCCACAGATTACTGAATGCCTCCAGATGTGCCTCGGAAACTTCCACAAGACCTCCAGGGAACGATCAAAACGTATACTGTTTGAGACATTACTCCCGTGGAGGATAGTGCGCGTTGTGACTGTTGTATTCAATCCCGATGCAATTTCTTTTTTTCATCAACACTCTGATAGTCCACATATTACAGAATGTCAATAGATGTGCATCGGAAACTACAACTGGTCTTAAAGGGAACGATCAAAGCGTAGACTGTTTGAGACATTACTCCCATAGAGGAAAGTGCGCATGGTGTCTGTTGTATTCAATTCCGAGGCAATTACTGAGTTTCATCAACACTTTGAAGGTCCACAGATTACAGAAGGCCTCCAGATGTGCATCGAAAAGTACTACTGGTATTCCACGGAACGATTAAGGCGTAGACTGTTTGAGGATTACTCCCATGGAGGAAAGTGCGCATGGTGACTGTTGTATTCAATCCCGAAGCAATTTCTGTGTTTCATCAACACTCTGATAGACCACAGGTTACAGAATGCCACCAGATGTGCATCGGAAACTACTACTGGTCTTCCAGGGAACGATCAAAGCCTAGACTGTTTGAGACATGGCTCCCGTGGACGAAAGTGAGCATGGTGACTGTTGTATTCAATCCCGATGCAATTTCTGTGTTTCATCAACACTCTGATATTCCACAGATTACAGAATGCCACCAGATGTGCATCGGAAACTACTACTGGTCTTCCAGGGAACGACGAAAGCACAGACTGATTGAGACATACCCCCGTGGAGAAAGTGCGCACGGTGACTGTTGTATTCAATCCCGATGCAATTTCTGTGTATCATCAACAATCTGATAGTCCACAGATTACAGAATGCCTCCAGATGTGCATCGGAAACTACAACTGGTCTTCCAGGGAACGATCAAAGCCTAGACTGTTTGAGACATTGCTTCCATGGAAGGCAGTGCGCATGGTGACTGTGGTACTAAATCCCGATGCAATTTCTGTGTTTCATCACCACTCTGATAGTCCACAGATAACAGAATGCCTCTAGATGTGCATCTGAAACTGCTACTGGTCTTCCAGGGAACGATCAAAGCGTAGACTGTTTGAGTCATTACTCCCTTGGAGGAAAGTGGGCATGGTGACTGTTGTATTCAATCCCGATGCAATTTCTCTACTTCATCAACATTCTGACAGTCCACAGATTACAGAATGCCACCAGATGTGCATCAGAAACTACTACTGGTCTTCCAGGGAACGATCAAAGCGTAGACTGTTTGACACATTACTCCCATTTAGGAAAGTAAGCATGGTGACTGTTGTATTCAATCCCGATGCAATTTCTGTGTTGCATCAACACTCTGATAGTAAACTGATTACAGAATGCCTCCAGATGTGCATCAGAAACTACTACTGGTCTTCCAGGGAACGATCAAAGTGTAGACTCTTTGACACATTACTCCCATGGAGGAAAGTAAGCATGGTGACTGTTGTATTCAATCCCGATGCAATTTCTGTGTTGCATCAACACTCTGATACTAAACTGATTACAGAATGCCTCCAGATGTGCATAGGAAACTACTAATGGTCTTCCACGGAACGATTAAAGCGTAGACTGTTTGAGGATTACTCCCATGGAGGAAAGTGCGCATGGTGACTGTTGTATTCAATCCCGATGCAATTACTGTGTTTCATCAACACTCTCATAGTCCACAGGTTACAGAATGCCACCAGACGTGCATCGGAAACTACTACTGGTCTTCAAGGGAACTATCAAACCCTAGACTGTTTGAGACATTACTCCCGTGGAGGAAAGTGGGAATGGTGACTGTTGTATTCAATCCCGATGCAATTTCTGTATTTCATCAACACTCTGATAGTCCACAGATTACAGAATTCCACTAGATGTGCATCGAAAACTACTACTGGTCTACCAGGGAACCATCAAATAGTAGACTGTTTCAGACATCACTCCCATGGAGAAAAGTGCGCATGGTGAGTGTTGTATTCAATCCCGATGCAATTTCTGTGTTTCATCAACACTCTGATAGTCCACAGATAACAGAATGCCTCCAGATGTGCATCGGAAACTGCTACTGGTCTTCCAGGGAACGATCAAAGCGTAGACTGTTTCAGACATTACTCCCATGAAGGAAAGTGAGCATGGTGACTGTTGTATTCAATCCCGATGCAATTTCTGTGTTTCATCAACACTCTGATAGTCCACAGGTTACAGAATGCCGCCAGACGTGCATCGGAAACTACTACTGGTCTTCAAGGGAGCTATCAAACAATAGACTGTGTCAGACATTACTCCCGTGAAGGAAAGTGGGCATGGTGATTGTTGTATTCAATCCCGATGCAATTTCTGTGTTTCATCAACACTCTGATAGTCCACAGATTACAGAATGCCACCAGTTGTGTATCGGAAACTACTACTGGTCTTCCAGGGAACGATCAAAGCGTAGACTCTCTGAGACATTACTCCCGTGTAGGAAAGTGCGCATGGTGACTGTTGCATTCAATCCCGATGCAATATCTGTGTTTCATCAACACTCTGATAGTCCACAGATTACAGAATGCCTCCAGATGTGCATCGGAAACTGCTACTGGTCTTCCAGGGAACGATCAAAGCGTAGACAGTTTGAGGCATTACTCCCATGGAGGAAAGTGCGCATGGTGACTGTTGTATTCAATCCCGGTGCAATTTGTGTGTTTCATCAACACTCTGATATTCCACAGATTACAGAATGCCACCAGATGTGCATCGGAAACTACTACTGGTCTTCCAGGGAACGACGAAAGCATAGACTGTTTGAGACATACCAGCGTGGAGGAAAGTGCACACTGTGACTGTTGTATTCCATCCCAATGCATTTTCTGTGTTTCATCAACACTCTGATAGTCCACAGATTACAGAATGCCTCCAGATGTGCATCGGAAACTACAACTGGTCTTCCAGGGAACGATCAAAGCCTAGACTGTTTGAGACATTGCTCCCATATAGGAAAGTGCGCATGGTGACTGTGGCACTCAATCCCGATGCAATTTCTGTGTTTCATCAACACCCTGATAGTCCACAGAAAACAGAATGCCTCCATATGTGCATCGGAAACTACTACTGGTCTTCCAGGGAACGATCAAAGCCTAAACTGTTAGAGACATTACTCCCATGGAGGAAAGTTCGCTTGGTGACTGTTGTATTCAGTCCCGATGCAATTTCTGTGTTTCATCAACATTCTCATAGTCCACTGTCTTCAGAAAGCCTCCAGATGTGCATATTAAACTACTACTGGTCTTCTGGGGAACGATGAAGGCGTAGACTGTTAGAGACATTACTCCCATGGAGGAAAGTGCGCATGGTACCTGTTGTATTCAATCCCGAGGCAATTTCTGTGTTTCATCAACACTCTGATAGTCCACAGATTACAGAAAGCCCCCAGATGTGCATCGGAATCTACTACTGGTCTTCCAGGGAACGATCAAAGCGTAGAATGTTTGAGACATTACTCCCATGGAGGAAACTGCACATGGTGACTGTTGTATTCATTCCCCATGCAATTTCTGTGTTTCATCAACACTCTGATAGTCCACAGATTACAGAATTTCTCCAGATGCGTGTCGGAAACTACTACTGGTCTTATAGGGAACGATCAAAGCATAGACTGTTTGAGAATTACTCCCACGGAGGAAAGTGCGCATGGTGACTGTTGTATTCAATCCCGATGCAATTTCTGTGTTTCATCAACACTCTGATAGTCCCCACATTACGGAAAGCCCCCAGATGTGCAACAGAAACTACTACTGGTCTTCCAGGGAACGATCAAAGCGTAGACTGTTTGAGACATTACTCCCATGGAGGAAACTGTGCGCATAATGACTGTTGTATTCATTCCCGATGCAATTTCTGTGTTTCATCAACACTCTGATAGTCCACAGATTACAGAATGCCACCAGATGTGCATCGGAAACTACTACTGCTCTTACAGGGAACGATCAAAGCATAGACTGCTTGAGAATTACTCCCATGGACGAAACTGCGCATGGAGACTGTTGTATTCAATCCCGATGGAATTTCTGTGTTTCATCAACACTCTGATAGTCCACAGATTACAGAATGCCTCCAGATGTTCAACGGAATGTACTACTTGTTTTCCAGGGAACGATCAAAACGTAGACTGTTTGAGACTTTACTCCCATGGAGGAATGTGCGCATGGTGACTGTTGTATTCAATCGCGAGGCAATTTCTGTGTTTCATCAACACTCTGATAGTCCACAGATTACAGAAAAACCCCAGATGTGCATCGGAATCTACTAATGGTCTTCCAGGGAACGATCAAAGCGAGGACTGTTAGAGACATTACTCCCATGGAGTAAAGTGCGCATGGTGACTGTTGTATTCAATCCCGATGCAATTTCTGTGTTTCATCAACACTCTGGTAGTCCACAGAATACAGAATGCCTCCAGATGTGCAATTGAAACTACTACTGGTCTTCTGGGGAACGAACAAAGCGTAGACTGTTTGAGACATTACTCCCATGGAGGAAAGTGCGCATGGTGACTGTTGTATTCAATCCCGATGCAATTACTGTGTTTCATCAACACTCTCATAGTCCACAGGTTACAGAATGCCACCAGACGTGCATCGGAAACTACTACTGGTCTTCAAGGGAACTATCAAATCCTAGACTGTTTGAGACATTACTCCCGTGGAGGAAAGTGGGCATGGTGACTGTTGTATTCAATCCCGATGCAATTTCTGTATTTCATCAACACTCTGATAGTCCACAGATTACAGAATTCCACTAGATGTGCGTCGAAAACTACTACTGGTCTACCAGGGAACCATCAAAGAGTAGACTGCTTCAGACATCACTCCCATGGAGAAAAGTGCGCATGGTGAGTGTTGTATTCAATCCCGATGCAATTTCTGTGTTTCATCAACACTCTGATAGTCCACAGATAACAGAATGCCTCCAGATGTGCATCGGAAACTGCTACTGGTCTTCCAGGGAACGATCAAAGCGTAAACTGTTTCAGACATTACTCCCATGAAGGAAAGTGAGCATGGTGACCGTTGTATTCAATCCCGATGCAATTTCTGTGTTTCATCAACACTCTGATAGTCCACAGGTTACAGAATGCCGCCAGACGTGCATCGGAAACTACTACTGGTCTTCAAGGGAGCTATCAAACAATAGACTGTGTCAGACATTACTCCCGTGAAGGAAAGTGGGCATGGTGATTGTTGTATTCAATCCCGATGCAATTTCTGTGTTTCATCAACACTCTGATAGTCCACAGATTACAGAATGCCACCAGTTGTGTATCGGAAACTACTACTGGTCTTCCAGGGAACGATCAAAGCGTAGACTCTCTGAGACATTACTCCCGTGTAGGAAAGTGCGCATGGTGACTGTTGCATTCAATCCCGATGCAATATCTGTGTTTCATCAACACTCTGATAGTCCACAGATTACAGAATGCCTCCAGATGTGCATCGGAAACTGCTACTGGTCTTCCAGGGAACGATCAAAGCGTAGACAGTTTGAGGCATTACTCCCATGGAGGAAAGTGCGCATGGTGACTGTTGTATTCAATCCCGGTGCAATTTGTGTGTTTCATCAACACTCTGATATTCCACAGATTACAGAATGCCACCAGATGTGCATCGGAAACTACTACTGGTCTTCCAGGGAACGACGAAAGCATAGACTGTTTGAGACATACCAGCGTGGAGGAAAGTGCACACTGTGACTGTTGTATTCCATCCCAATGCATTTTCTGTGTTTCATCAACACTCTGATAGTCCACAGATTACAGAATGCCTCCAGATGTGCATCGGAAACTACAACTGGTCTTCCAGGGAACGATCAAAGCCTAGACTGTTTGAGACATTGCTCCCATATAGGAAAGTGCGCATGGTGACTGTGGCACTCAATCCCGATGCAATTTCTGTGTTTCATCAACACCCTGATAGTCCACAGAAAACAGAATGCCTCCATATGTGCATCGGAAACTACTACTGGTCTTCCAGGGAACGATCAAAGCCTAAACTGTTAGAGACATTACTCCCATGGAGGAAAGTTCGCTTGGTGACTGTTGTATTCAGTCCCGATGCAATTTCTGTGTTTCATCAACATTCTCATAGTCCACTGTCTTCAGAAAGCCTCCAGATGTGCATATTAAACTACTACTGGTCTTCTGGGGAACGATGAAGGCGTAGACTGTTAGAGACATTACTCCCATGGAGGAAAGTGCGCATGGTACCTGTTGTATTCAATCCCGAGGCAATTTCTGTGTTTCATCAACACTCTGATAGTCCACAGATTACAGAAAGCCCCCAGATGTGCATCGGAATCTACTACTGGTCTTCCAGGGAACGATCAAAGCGTAGACTGTTTGAGACATTACTCCCATGGAGGAAACTGCACATTGCGACTGTTGTATTCATTCCCCATGCAATTTCTGTGTTTCATCAACACTCTGATAGTCCACAGATTACAGAATTTCTCCAGATGCGTGTCGGAAACTACTACTGGTCTTATAGGGAACGATCAAAGCATAGACTGTTTGAGAATTACTCCCACGGAGGAAAGTGCGCATGGTGACTGTTGTATTCAATCCCGATGCAATTTCTGTGTTTCATCAACACTCTGATAGTCCCCACATTACGGAAAGCCCCCAGATGTGCAACAGAAACTACTACTGGTCTTCCAGGGAACGATCAAAGCGTAGACTGTTTGAGACATTACTCCCATGGAGGAAACTGCGCATAATGACTGTTATATTCATTCCCGATGCAATTTCTGTGTTTCATCAACACTCTGATAGTCCACAGATTACAGAATGCCACCAGATGTGCATCGGAAACTACTACTGCTCTTACAGGGAACGATCAAAGCATAGACTGCTTGAGAATTACTCCCATGGACGAAACTGCGCATGGAGACTGTTGTATTCAATCCCGATGGAATTTCTGTGTTTCATCAACACTCTGATAGTCCACAGATTACAGAATGCCTCCAGATGTTCAACGGAATGTACTACTTGTTTTCCAGGGAACGATCAAAACGTAGACTGTTTGAGACTTTACTCCCATGGAGGAATGTGCGCATGGTGACTGTTGTATTCAATCGCGAGGCAATTTCTGTGTTTCATCAACACTCTGATAGTCCACAGATTACAGAAAAACCCCAGATGTGCATCGGAATCTACTAATGGTCTTCCAGGGAACGATCAAAGCGAGGACTGTTAGAGACATTACTCCCATGGAGTAAAGTGCGCATGGTGACTGTTGTATTCAATCCCGATGCAATTTCTGTGTTTCATCAACACTCTGGTAGTCCACAGAATACAGAATGCCTCCAGATGTGCAATTGAAACTACTACTGGTCTTCTGGGGAACGAACAAAGCGTAGACTGTTTGAGACATTACTCCCATGGAGGAAAGTGCGCATGGTGACTGTTGTATTCAATCCCGATGCAATTACTGTGTTTCATCAACACTCTCATAGTCCACAGGTTACAGAATGCCACCAGACGTGCATCGGAAACTACTACTGGTCTTCAAGGGAACTATCAAACCCTAGACTGTTTGAGACATTACTCCCGTGGAGGAAAGTGGGCATGGTGACTGTTGTATTCAATCCCGATGCAATTTCTGTAT